>NC_058132.1:371576922-371593433 GCF_016433145.1 Gracilinanus agilis
TCTCTCTCTCTCTCTCTCTCTCTCTCTGGAGTAGTTTGCCATTTTTTTTTCAAGTTCATTTTATACATGAAAAAACTGAGGCAAATAGGGTTAAGCAATTTATCTAGGTCACAGAGTAAGGTATTGAGGCCAGATTAGAACTCATGAAGATGAGTCTTCTCAGTTCCAAGCCCTGCTCTACCCCTTATGCCAGTGATGGTGAACTTTTTAGAGACTGAGTGCCCAACCTGCTACATGTGAGCCCCCCACCTCACCCCAGACAAGGAGAAGGGAGGAAGTGCTTCCATTGGGTTGCTGAGCAGAGGGGCGGGTCATGTGAAAAATGTCCTCAGTCATTTCAGCATGGAGACAGGGAGGGGAGCAGCCCCTACCCCCCCCCCCCGGGCACATGTGCCATAGGTTTGCCCACATAGTCCTAGGCTATCTGGTTACTCCCTAACTGATGTTTAAATAGCATTTATTCTGTGAAAAACACAGCTAGACCCTAGGAATGTACAAACATGAATAAGGCACAGTCCATGGCCTCTAAGGGCTTATAATCTGGCAGCATAGAGAAGACAAGGATTTGTGATAGATGAATTTTTGTTGTTATTCAGTCATTTCAGTTGTATCCAATTCTCGGTGACCCCATTTGGGGTTTTCTCAGCAAAGATACTGGAGCGGTCTGCCAATTCCTTCCCCAGCTCATTGGACAAATAAGGAAACTGAAGCAAACTGTGTTAAATAACTTTCCCTGGGTCACACAGCTAGTAAGTGTCTGAGCTGGATTTGAACTCCTGAAGATGAGTCTTCCTGACTCTAAGCTTGGTACTCTAACCACTGTGCCATCTAGCTACTACCTAGAATATGTTAAGTTCATAGGAAAGCTATGGACAAAGCAAAGAGACGTGAACAATGAGAGATCACTTTTGGCTGGGAGATTAGTGAAACGTTTATGGAGATAATGGCATCTGAGCTGAATTGTGAAGGAGCTGAATTATGAAGGAGCAAAAGGAGTTAACATAAAGAGTTTAAATTTAGGAGCAGGGAGTGGGTGCAATTCCAGGTATGGAGGATAGAAATTTTCCTAAGAAGTGCAGAGACTTCAAGTCAACAAATATTTATTAAGTACATTATTTTTATTTGTAAGGGATTTTACTATGCACTATGTTTAAAAAAGACAAAAATGAAGTTATCAGATCCTACCCTCAAGGAGATGACTATCTAATGGATTACTATGTTTTTCTTTTCCCTCTATTTCTTTTTTCTCTTTATATTATAATTATTCTTATATATTATAATATTAATATCATTTATTTATTTATTATTATATTTCTTTTTCCTTTATATATCTCTCTTTAGCACCTGGTAGAAGGTTCAAATAGGCACTAACCTATAGGTCCTTTAATAAAGGCTAATTAGTGGGAACTAACAGGCTTATTTTTTGCGCCTTTGACCCTCTGATTAAAAGCACAGAGTTCCCAAATTTGCCTTTATTCTGAGATTACGCTGAATTTCAATTTCATTCAGTTGCGAAGAAACAGCAATCTCAGTTATTCAGAGAATATTTAATTTATGTATTATTCACATGCCTCCTCTTGCCCCCTTCCTTGCTATCATTTGCCCATTTTACTGCTCACTGTCATCTCTTCCAAAAGAAAAAGGGCAGAGAAGGTAAGATTCTAAACCTACAAACTATCTGACTGTTGGCTGCTCTATAATAAACAGTTCACCAGGACTATAAGTCTGAGAATAGATGTTATTTATTCAAAGTCACTCTTGTCAAAAGTATCTGAGAAATGACTAGATATGAAAATTAGATATTTTTCTCTTTCCCAATTATGCCTGAGAAGATGATGGGGATTTTTAGTTGGGGGGTGAAAGCAGGGGAGACGGATTAGGGGCAGAATGGATAGTGCCGGGCCTGGAGTTAGGAAGACCTGTGTTCAAATCCAGCTTCATTCATATGGCCCTACAAGACCCTGGGCAATTCACTTTGCTTCTGTCTGCCTCAGTTTCCTCAATTTGTTAAACTGCAATGGAATGAACTTGAAATGCAGTGTATTCTCAGATTAAAAGGCAAACTTGGGAGCTCTGTGCTTCTTATGATATGGTCAAAGGCACAGAAAAAGTTACCTTCTAGTGTTGTGAGAATCAAATGAGGAGATACAGTAAAGCGCTCAGCATAGTGCCTGGTACTTTTCTAGTAAGCACTAGAAAAATGCTAGCTATTCTTATTATAACAGCAAACTACAAACCTAATGAGTTCCAAGGCTCGGAGGGCAGAGCTACAGATGATCAACATCACCAGTGACTTCTTCTCCTTGTGGTTCTTCCGAAGTTTGGACCATTTGGGACAGACTGTTAAAAAAAAGAAAAAGTGAGATCATCCTTTTAAATACAGCAGACCAGGGTCATATAGGCAGGTAGGGGCAAACATGGGATTTAAACCTAGGACCTCTGACTATAAATTCAGTGCTCTTTCCATAATACTACCTTGCTTCTCTCTCCCAAGTAAACTCTTTATTTTACAAACAAGAAAAAAGAAAATCCTAAAGCCCAGAGATGATGAGATTTGTATCATGTACAACCAATTTGTGGCGGAATAGGAACTCTATAGTCTCCTGGCTCTCTGTTCTGTGCTTTTAATCAGTTAAAAAAAAAGGCAGATATCTCCTACCCCCAATCTATTCCCTACCATGTTATACCAACAACTACATAAAGAAAAAAATCAAACTTAAATTTAAACAATTTAGAAATGAAGCCATTTTTGAATTTCTATTCAAAAATAAAGTCTGCTTAAGATAGTCCTGTTTTTTAAATGTAGTCTTTTAACCTTGCAAATTCAATTTAATGATGATTAATTATCAAATTTTGATTTGATTAATCAAAAAATTATTCAATTCAATTTAATTATTAACCATCTACTAATATGTGAAGCACTGTCCCAGGTGCTGGAGACAGGTTGATAAAAGGAAATAATATCCTAGTCCTTAAGGAGCTTCTATCCTACTGGGGAGAAATAGCATGCATATGAGTAAATAAAAAGTAATTTGAGGAGGAAGAGAATATAAATAATTAGGGGGAATCCAGAAGGGCTTCTAGTAGAAGATGGCAGCTGAGGTGAGCTTTAAAGGAAGATGAGGAATATGGCAGGGAGAAGGGAGGAATGCTTTTTGGTGTGGAGGCAGGAAAGAAGAATAGAGGAAGAGCTTCTTTTAAATAATCAGGGTTAATTTATTTAAAAACAAAAGTTTATCTCTTCAAAGAATGAGAGTTTGGTAAAGAAACAAGATCTTAGAGGTTACTTACTTTGTTTTAGATATGAAGAAAGGCTATGAGACAGATCATTGGCTTGGAGGAAACAGGAATCTACAAACATAAAAAAGATGTTTTTATACAAAATTTCAACAATAATAATAGCTAATAATAAGCAAAAAGATGGTGTACAACACTGATCCTCATGACCTCTCAAATCTTTCTAAAATAGAAATTATATGCCAAAGATAAAGCAACTTCAGTTGTACTCATAGTCTAGGACACCTGAAATCCAAAAGGTAAAAAAATCCCCCAAACCAATCCAAAATCCATTGATTAAGCTCATTCTTCACTCTTCCCCTTCTTCTCTGGCTATTGGCAGCAAGGCCACACTGGCAGGCACAAGAACACAGAATAGGCTTACGTCATCATCCATCCCAACACCTGGTTCTCCCTCCCTCTTTCCAGGTCCAGGGAAATTTGGCTCCAGGCTCAGGAAGTTTGTTTGGGCATCACCAGGGGAAAACAGGCTCTGAACTGCTGCTGAAGGGCCAGAGAACTGAGGAATGGAGGGAGCAGGACAGGACACTGTGTGTGGAGGGAAGAGCACAGCATCCAGCTGGTGTCAGTTCTGACCACCCAAAAATCCCTTGGGGCAGAGACTCAGGCTGGTGAACCATAAGTTGCCCAGGGTGGTAGGAGTCTGAAGTCCTGGGAGACTTCACTCCTAAGGAAACTAGACCCTGAGAAGAGGCCATCAGGAAGTAAGTGATGAGGAAAATAAAAGGGTAAAAAGATGGAAAGGAGCAAAGATTTCAGGAAGAAGAAAACTCAGACCTTGAACATAAAAAGATCAAGCAACAGGAAAAACAGTAACAACAGAAGGAAATATGGCTTCCAGATCTAGTAACGAGATTAGGTATCTATGACTAAATACTGCAAAATAAAGGAAAGTGATCTTTGATGATTTGATGATCCAGAATATTCTGTAAAATTTAAGGAGAAGAGAATCACAACACACAATTCTCAAGTGATTTATTTAAAAGAGAAACGAGAATTACAAGAGCAGAACTAATGTTTTGCATAGGAAAAATAATGAGTGGAATAGAAAAACTGGAAACTACAGTGGCAAACCTCATTAAAGAAACAAGAGAGAACAACAGATTGTGAATACAAATACACAGAAGTGAAGGACAACCAAGAAGAAGGGAAGCAAAAAAATCCAATAACATTCAAAGTAAATATGCTTGTTACACAAACCAAACTTACTGAACTCAAAAACAGGGATATATGGAGAAAACTAAGGATCATAGGTCTCCCAGAACGACGTGATAGGACAAATAACATCATAATGAAGAAAATTAAATAAGAGATCTATTTAGAACTTCTCAATATGGAAAATGAAATTCCAATGGAAAAAAAAATCATAGATCACTTTCAGAAAAAAACATAAGGCTGAAAATTCCAAGGCACATGATGGTTAAATTTAATAATTTAATTCAGGAACAAATTTTGCAACCTACCAGGAGAAAGACCTTTAAATACAAAGGAAAGGACAATTAAATAACACAAGACTATTCTGCAGCTAATAGAAAATTGAGAAGGGAATGGAATAATATTTTGAAAGTTCAGTGGACCTTAGGTTGTAGCCCAAGCAAATTTATCCTATAAATCTGAGCTTGCTTAAGCTCACAGAAAAAAGATGAATTTTAAAATATTAAAAAAAAGAATTTGGAACATTTTTAGAAAGAAAACCAGAAATGAAGATATCATTTGTTCTTCAAACAACAGAAATGAAGGAGTGAATAAACGCAGCAGGTATGGAGACAAACAGCAATAGAGGGACAACAGAAGAGGCCAGGAAAAGCCTTCTTTCTAAATGTACCCAAAGAGACAAGAATGAAAATAGAAATCTAGAAGAGGTAACAGCGAAGAGGCAGATAATGGGTATTATAGGCAGAAGCTGGTAACTCTGTCTGCAAGTGAATCGATGCTTTTTTAGGGGAATTGCATTATAACCTGGGAGGGCACAGAGAGAAGGAAGGGGTCCAGGGAGAGAAAGGAGTCTTTGATGGTTCGGTTCAAATCAAGGGTTGGCAATGTGTCTCAGAAACAGAAGAGCCTACAGAAGAGTGGGTGAATAGAAGTGGGCAGAGACTGAAAAGGAAGGGGAAGAGATAAGAGGGAGCACCACTGATGAATGCTGCTTTGTGGGAAGAGAGATAGTTGGTGGAGGTATGAGGCCTGGAGAATTGATGCTTGAAAAGTCTAATTGTCTTGGGAAGAGGGGAACTGGAACCCTTTCTCCAAGGGGGTAATTGGCATCGGGAGGGGTTCGAAAGCATAGATGCAAGGAGAAGATCTCCAAGCAAATGCAGGAAAAAAAGTCAATAAAAAGTCAATTTATCTTTACAATAACCCTAGGAAGTAGGTGCTATTATTATCCTCACTTTATAGATAAAGAAACTGAGGCTAAGAGGTTAAGTGACTTGCTTAGGGTCACACAGCTGATAAGTGTCTGAGGCTGGATTTGATCTCAGGTTTTTCATACTCCAGGTCCAGTGCTCTATCCATATTGTGCCGCCTCCTCTAGGCAAAACAGTGATGTTAAAGGCTGATGAGATGAGCATATTCAAAATTGGTAAAATGTTACAAAAAAGAAAAGCTTATTATTGTTGTTCAGTCTTGTCCTTCTTGACTCTACGGGCCAAAGCCCACAGGCCCTTCTGACCTGAGAGGCTCATATTCAGTGTTGTGCCTTTTAGCATTTTAATAGGGTTCATGAGGTTTTCTTGGCAAAGACACTGGAGTAATTTGCAATTTTATTTCTCCAGTTTTATATGGTCAGGGGTGAAATGACTTTCCCAGAGTCACATAGCTGGTAAGTGTCTGAGGTCACATTTGAACTCTGGTCTGACTCCAGGCCCAGTGCTCTCTCTATCCACTGGGTCACCTTGCTGCCAGCTTATTATAGTGAAACATTATTCTGCATTTTGGGGGTTGTGTTGGGTTTTTGGACACAAAATCTCATTTAAATTCTTCACTCGGCCATCAATCATCTGAATCTAGTAGAACAGAAAAGAGATGCTTGTATCATGTACTAGGCTAATAAAACATTTATAATTTTTGAAAAGTAAAACCCTATTTATCAACTTTCCCCCCATTTCCCAGGCTCTAATTTCCTACTATAAAATACTAAAACACCTTTTCCCTGTTGTTAATATAAGTGCAGTTCTCTCCCTGAGGAGAATTATAGGGAAAAAAAATTGTATTTCACATTTATAGAATTCTTTAAGGTTTGGAAAATGTTTTCCTCAATAATGATTCTGTGGCAATAGGTTAATGTGTATATTATTTCCCCATTTTACAGCTGGAGAAACTGAGGATTTGAGGGGTTGAATGACTCACCAATGGTCACAAGACTAAATTAATATCTATGAATTGTCTCAACAACCTGCACTTTTTTTTAGCATGTCATAAGATGTCTCCCTAGGAAAATCAGAAAGAATAAGTAGACTTGACTGTAAATATTTTAGCAGTATGCTAGGGAAAAAATAGTCACAGGGTAAAAAAAATAGCAATCAATTAAATTCATACTCTGATTCATCAATAATCACCCTGAAGCAGTCTGGTGGCAGAGTGGATAGAGATCTGGGCACAGAGTCAAGGAGATCAAAGTTCAAATGTCCTTAGGTACCTGCTAGTTGTGACAGATTTCATCCCTTTCTGTCTCAGAGGATCAAACAAGGTTCCTTCCTTCCTCCATTCTTTCCTTTTCTCCTTTCCTTCCTCCCTCTTTCCTTTCTCTCATTCCCTCTTTCTTTCCTTCCCTTTGCCTCCCTCTCCTTTTTTCTTTTGCTCTTTCCCTTTCTTCTTTTCCTCCTTCCTTCTTTCTTCCTCTTTCTATTCCCTCTATTCTTTTCTTCCTCCCTTTCTTGCTTTTTCATCCTCCCTTCCTTTCTCTTCCTTCCTTCCTTCCTTCTCTCTCTCTTCTTTTCCTTCCTTCTTTCCATTTTCTCCCTCCCTCCCTCCCTCCCTCCCTCCCTAAGTGAATAACTATTTGTCAAATTTACTTTCACCACAGGATAGAGTAGTAGACAGAATGCTGGACTTATAATCAGTAAACCCTGGTTCCAATCCTACCTCTCACTAGTCATGTGATCTTGGGCAAATCCCTTTCCTTCTCTGGGCCCAGTTTTTCATCTCTCAAATGGGAAAGTTGGAGGAGAAACCTTTAAAGTTGCTTCCATCTTTGAATCTCAAAATCTCTTCTGAACCACTCTATAGTTTTGTAAGATATTTAAAACCCACCATTTTCTTCAAGAGTATAGTTGGAAAAATGATTAGCCCTGAAATTTATCAGAACTGTCAAATATTTCTCATATTCTTACTTGCCAAATATTAATAATTTTCAGGGAATGATGGTATTTTAGAAGATACAGTACTGGTCATACAGGTATGTACAACTTCTGACAACTGATTCCCACATGTAACAGACATGGCACAAGAGATATGCCATTTTAGCACCTCCCTTCTTTAACAGTTTGCCCCGAGTTTGGCCTTGTTAAACAAAGTCATTCTTTGATGCGTTTTCTTCCTCTCTTCACTTGGCCCGGGGACTGTACCAGCATAGGGATATGGGCAAGAGGGTGGCACAGTGGGATAGATCAGGAGTCAGCGGCCTGACTGCAGGAAGAGTTAGTAAGAGTTCAGCATCCCTCAGAGGGAGCTCTGAGGAGGGATCTGGGGATCTGTGCTTGGCCTCATGCTGTTAAACAGTTTTATCAGTGACTTTAGAAGATGAAATGCTTATCATATTAGCAGATGACACAATCCGAATCCAGGATCAAACAGGATGGAATTTAACAGGAGGCAGCATAATGTTTTAAATTTGGTTCCAAAAAGACAACTTTGCAAGAAAAAAATTGGAGGAAGTATTATTAGATAGCCATTTATCTGGGGAAATAAAAAGACCTGGGGGTTCTAGTGGCCTATAACTTCAATTTGTTGTTGTTGTTTAGTCATCTCTGATTCTTTGTGACTCCATTTGAGGTCTTCTTGGCAAAGGTCTTGGAATGGTCATTTTCTTCTCCAGCTCATTTTACAGATAAGGAAACTGAGGCCAACAGGGTCAAGTGAGTTGCCCAGGGTCACACAGTTGGTAAGTGTCTGAGGCCAGATTTGAACTCAGCAAAATTCTTGACTCCAGGTTTGGCACTCAATACAGCAGCCAAACATCTAATGCCATCTTGGGCTGTACATGAATAGCTTCCAGGAGGTGATAACAATACTTCTTTTCTTCACCCTGGTCAGATCATACTTGGAACGTGGTGTTGAGTTCTGTGAGCCATAGCCCAGAAAGGACATGGTTTAGTTGGAAAGAATGTCGAGGAGAGAAACCAAATGGTATTGGGGTGTAAGTATTAGCATAGTCTGCCAGGAAGCATTTATTAAAGGCCTGATAATGTTCCAGGCACAACATTAAGCCTTGGGCGTACAAAGAGAGGCAAAAGATCCCCCCTGCTCTTGAGAAGCTCACAATCTAATGGGGGAGACAACATGTAAACAGTGATTCATAAAAAGGTTCTATGCAGGACAAACAGGACATAACCAACAGAGAGAAGGCATTAGAATGGAGAAGGATGAGAAAAAGTTTCCTGGAGAAAGCGGGACTTTAGCTGGGACTTGAAGGAAGCTAGGAGGTGGAGATGAGGAAGAAGAGCATTCTAAGTATGGGGACAGTCTCAGAAAATGCTTGGAATATGGAGATGGAGCATCCAGTAGAAGAACAGCTAGGTTAGTTTTACTGGATTTCAGAGTATTTGGATGGGAATAAAATATAATAAGATTGGAATATAAAAAGATTGGAAAGGTAGGAAGAGGTGAGGTTACAAAGGGATTTAAAAATAAAGTTAAATTGAAGATTTTATGCTTGATATTGGAGATAACAGGTAACCCCTGGAGTTTAGTGGACAAGTTGAAGCCTGGGCTTTAGGAAGATTAATTTGACAGGTAAGTGGAAGATGGACTGGAGCGAGGAGAGACTTGAGTCAAGGAGACCAAAGTGGTGAGTGTCTGCCCCAGGGTGGGTGCAGTGTCAGGGGAGAGAGAAGGGAGCACGATGGCAGAGATGTCTCAGTGGTAGAAATGACAAGACCTGGTAACTGATTAGACATGGAGGGGGCCAAAGGGTGACGAGCCAAAGATGACCCTTAGGTTGTGAGCCTAGGCTCCTGGGAGGATGATGGTACCCTGGACAGTAACAGGGAACTTCGGAAGAAGGGAAGGTTTGAAGGAAATAAGAGTTCAAGTTTGGGCAGGATGAGTTTAAGACATTTGTAGGACATCTGATTCAAGATGTCTCATAGGGAGTTGGAGATGGAGGTTAGGAAAAAGGTAAAGGCTGGACAAGAAGATGAGAAAGTCCTCCGCCTAGAGATGAATTGGTTGGTTGACTTGTTCCATTTGGCCACCAGAGGACAAACCAGGAACGATGAGAAGAAGTCATAAAGAAGACAATTTAAGCTTGATGTCAGGAAAACCTAGAACTATTCATAAGTGGAACAGGCTTTCTCAGGAGGCAGTGGGTTTTCCCTAATTGGTGATTTTCAAATAAAGGCTGGTGACCCATTTATTGGGAGTATGATAGTGAAGTTTCTTTTTCAGGTATGGGTTGGACTAAATGGTCCCTGAGGTCCCTTCCAACTCCAAATTTCTTGGATGGTGTCACTGAACTTAACAAAAAAAATTGGGTATACAGCTCAAAAGAAGGCTATATTATGAACCTAAAATGACTTTATAGTGAGTTTATTGTGTATAGGAGAATGAAGGAGGTTCATGGTCTTTCATAGGGTCACATAGTACTAAAAGTTTTCTTGTTACCTCATAAATCCTCCTTAGGAAGAACACAAACCCACAGGAAGAGATAAAAAGAAAAAATCCACTAAGTAGTAACAGACAAAACCAAGCTTCATTTTGAAGTTTGGGCAGAAAATGTCTAATACTTGACTGATAAGATGAAATAACATAGACAGGACTGCTCTTCCCTGGCCTGGTTTGCTGCCCAGAATGATTTCTGACAGCTGTTGGAGTAGTTTGGGCTTGGCGAGTCTCAGACACCAGATCCTGTTCACGTGGAAATAGGTTGCTTCATCAGTCTAAATGATTTTCTTGCTGGAATGGAACCAGACAGGGGCAATTGTTTCTCCAAACCTAATGTGTGTTTATGAAAAGCATGTCACAAAGGAATCATAAAAAATCAGAGACCAGAACCTTTTTCTGTTTTTCCAGGCTTCAAGAAAATATAACCTTCTAATGGGAAGAGGAAATCAAGTTAACCTCGATAAAGAAAGAGCAATCCGTGAAGAGATGCTCCTTTGTTAATACTAAAAAAAAAACAACAAACAGTCTTTATAGAACAACGTTTTAGTGGTGCTGATTTTATGCTTCTACTTTACCTAAACTTAATGGCATCTATTTATGATTGAGTTCTGAAATTAGTTAAAATTAATTTGGGTCCGAGTTAGTCAATATTCAGTCAGTAAATATTTATTATGTGTCTACTATGTGCCAGGCTCTTTGCTAAGTGCTTAAGATGCAAAGAAAGGCAAAGACACTTCTTGCTCTCAGGGAATTCACAATCTAATGGGAAAGGCAATAAGTAAGTAACCATCTACAAATAAGTCATATATAGGATTAAGGGGAAATTATCAACAGAGAGAAAGCACTAAGGTTAGAGAAAGGTTTCTCTGTAGAAAGTGGGATTTAGCATTCCAGGCATGGGGGACAGTCAGAGAAAAAAAATCTGATGAGAAATGGACAATCTTGTTCAAAGTTCTTCTTTTTCAAAATTCTTACTTTTTGTCTTACATTTGATATTAAGTATCAGTTTCAAAACATAAGAACACTAAATGCTAGGCAACTTGGGTTAAGTGACTTGCCTAGAGTCACACAGCTAGGAAGTATCTGAGGTTATATTTGAACTTGGGTTTTTTGACTCCAGGCCTGGCTCTCAATCCACTCAGCCACCTAGCTGTGCCTTGTTCAAACTTCTTGACACTTCTTGAGACAAATGGAGAAACTCTACGTGGTGGAGAGCTTTAGGAAGTTTCTAACTTAAAAGTATAAACTTAAACACATTTAAATGCATATGTCTGAGTATTTGACCTGACTAATGTTCCAGAAACAAAGATCATTAGTCCATGATGGCTGTATTGCTACAGCATTCTCAGTATCATTATTATTTTAAAAATGATTGCTCTTTAGAGACCTAAAAGGTCAAAAAAAAGTGTTAAAATGCAGTTTGATAAATGTATTGGCTTCAAAAAAAGAAACTAAATCATAATTTCTCATCTTATTAGGCTCAATAAATCCACTGTGGTAAAGTGATAAAGTCTAATGAAGAAAGATGCCAGTAATTTAAAAAGTAAATAATAATGTTGAGAATGTGTGTTAACATAGGCACAATTCACTTGGAGTAAGAAGACTTCAATTTTCAAATTCAGTAAGCATTTATTAAGCACCTACTATAAACCAGGCATAAATTTAGGGGATGAAGATACAAAGGCAAGAAGCAAAATTTATCCTGCCCTTAAGAAACTTACATTTCATGGGGTAAAGGAAGAGGACATGCTTAACAAAAAGAATAACTATAAAACAAATACAAAATAACTGGATGAGACTGTCTTATAGAAATTGGCTGGAGAACTTGTGCTCAGTCCTGCCATAAGGAGAGAAAGGGGTTTCATGAAGGAGTGCCTTCCAGGGATGGGAGTCAGCCTGTGCAAAGGTATGCGGTGAGATTGCTGTGCCTAGGGAACTGCAAGTATATCAATTTGGCTGGAAAATAAAATATGTGAGAAGGTTACTAAGGTGTAATCAGTCGGTAAGTCAATAAATATTTAGTAAGTGCTTGTGGTGTGTCAGGATTTGAAGAACTTCAAATGCCTAGCAAAAAAACTGAAAACCTGGTGGGCCACTGGAATGGCTGAAAAAAAAATCATCATATACAAATGGAATAGGACATTTCTGTGCAGTGATGCATGACAAATATGAAGAATTCAGAGAAACATGAGAAAATTTATATGAACCGCGAGTAAAATAAGGAAAATCAAGAGACCAATATGCAAGATGATTACAACAATATAAGTTTTTTTGTTTTTTTGTTTTTGTGAAAAGTCACTAAAGGGAAGTTAAACTTGGAGTAAGTGAAAAACCAATGAACATCCTGGAAAATGACAATGCAAGACATCTCCCCACCACAGCAGAGAGGTGGAAGTGACTAGATTAGTAAGAAGAGTCTATTATATACACTTCTAGATGCAGTTTTTATTTATCAGAGAGAGATAAAATTGAGGGGTGGATGAGTACTGAAATGACTGTGATATGAAGGCAAAAGGGATCAATAAAATGTGAAAAGCAAGTAGGTAGAGTTCTAGACCCAGAATGAGGAAGATACGGTTCAAATCCCTCTTCAGATACTTCCTAGCGATTAGTTCTTCACAAAATACTTCACCTTTGTCTGCCTTAGTTTCCTCATTTGTAAATGGAGACCTGCCTCCTGGAATTGTTATGAGGCCCAAATGAGGCAATATTCATAAAGCACTTTTCAAATTTTAAAACACTATTAATCGATCTATAAAGAAACATTCTTTATGGACCTACTAAGTGCCTGGTACTATGCCAAGCTCTGGGGATACAAGAAGAGGCAAAAGACTGGTCCTGACCTTAAAGAGCATATAGTTGAATGGGAGACAATATATGGCTAAATATATACAAAGCAATCTATATATAGGATAAATAGGAAATTAATTGACAAAGGGAAAGCACCAGTATTAGGAGGGGTTAGGGAAGGGCTTCCTGTAGAAGGTGGGATTTTAGTTGAGACTCAAAGAAAGCCTGGGAGGTCAGTAATTGCATGTAGTGGAAGAGGGAGGGCATTCCAGGCATGCAGGATGTTGTTGTTCAGTCATTTTCGGTCATGTCTGATTCTTTGTGACTCCATTTGGGGTTTTCTTGGGTGAAAAACTGGAGGGGTTCGAAATCAGGCATGGGGGATAGCCAGAGAAAAATGCTAAGTAAATGTTAGCTACGACTATTATTATTGTTATGACTATGACCACCACCACCAGAAACTGATGTCCTTTACCTATTCTATAGAAGTCACTACATGACTTTCATTCATTCATTCATTTATTTTTTAAAAAATATTTTATTTTTGTCGAATTACATGTTAAAGCAATTTTTACATTAGTTCCTTTCCCCCACGGCTTCATTTTTAAAATTTTTATTTATTTTTAAAGATTTTTTCCATGTTTCCATGATTCATTTTCTTTGCCTCCCCCTCCCAGAGCTGACAAGCAATTCCACAGGATTATACAAATGTTATCACTTGACACCCATTTCCATATTAATTATTTTGCTATAGAGCAATCTTTTAACCCCAAATCATATACCCATATATATGTGATATGTTTTTATTTTGCGTTTCTGCTCCCACAATTCTTTCTCTCAATGTGGACAGCATTCTTTCTCATAAGTCCTTCAAGTGTGCCCTGGATTATTGCATAGTTACTAGTAGTAAAGTCCATTACATTGGATAGTTCCACTAGATGACTTTTATGAATGTATTCACAGTCCAAAAACAATGGTGTATGATTATGCCTGGTTTATTATTTTTATTATTATAAATAATATATATTTATATATTGCAAATATATAAATATATATTTATGAGCTTGCATCTCAGCTCAATAATATCATCCTATATTCAGAATTCAATCCAATCCACAAGAATTAATTAAGTACTTGCTATACGCAAGGCACTGTATTAAGTCATTAGATTGTAAACTCTTTGAGGGCAGGATCTGTCTTTTGCCTCATTCTGTATCTCCCATAATTAGCACAGTGCCTGGCACACAATAAATGCTTAATAAATATTTATTGTTTCATTGACTGACAATTGAGTACTAGGTTACAAAGCACAAAAGGAAAAAGGGTCATTGGAATCATCAATTTAGGACTGAAAGGAATCTAAAACCAATTTACTCAGTCCCTGGTTTTAAGGTGTTCACATTTTATGGAAGGGAATAAAACATGTAATTAAATAAGCTAGTGTGAAGAGGGAGGAGAGAGCACAGACAATTAGGGGACTCAGGAATGATCCTGAGTTAAAGATCTTCAGAGAGTTGTCTAGACCAGAGGGATCAAACTCACAACCCATGAAGGCTGCATGTAGCTGCAACATTCCACTCCTTAAGGCCATGGGTTCCGGACTAAGATAGTTAACAAAATAAATCAAAATACAATAGAACACAAATAATGTTAACCACTGGTGGCTATTCTGTCTATAAGTCAGACCCCCAATTAGTTCGAATAATGACTTCCTGTGAAGTGTCCATATGCATTTCAATTCATACTAATAGAAGGTACAATTATGTAGAACATGGTCCTTGGCTCCAGCCCACTGGAAATATGCAGCACAAACCTGAATAATGTGTCCACTTTATGGAATTAGTCATTTGTATTAAGGACCTGGCAGTAGAATTTTTCTGTTTTCTTCTCTTTGAAAATGATAGCAGAAACTTAAAATTACACTATCTTGGAGGGGAAAAAAGACAAATTATAATTCAGTTTTTCAGACAAAGTATCTCTTCTGTGTGCATTAAAAATGATGGACTAGGAAATAATGAACTTTTCCATCTTGCTTCCAAAAGGCTTTGTGAACAATGCAAAATAAATAGGTAAACAGGAAATGCAAAATTAGGTTAATATCCCATCACTGATGCTTAGTTCTACCTGGCAGTTTCAGTTCTTCTAATTCAATCACTGAACGCTTGATGCTCAACTGCTCCACAACTAGCTTCTGGAGGTCTTCTGGAACTCCGGGCTTTGGTTCTGATTTTGCAAGAACATCAGATATTTTCTTCTATGGTTTGGAAAGAAAGAGAGAAGAGGAAAGTGAAGGTTAAGAATGTATTTGACCTCTCTGATGGGTTGATTTCTAGTAGCATTTTATCCATATGATGATAGGAATGAATGTCTCCAGGGAAATCTCAGATTTGAATGTGAACCCAAATAAACACATTTGAAAAAATAACGTAAATATTTCCTGGTATAACTAAATACTTTAAAGAATGGAGGGGTGATCCCTAAGGCCCTATTTAACTCTGGGTTCTATGACTTCTATGAGAACCTACGTTCTTGAGGCTTAACATGATAGTATTTTGGTTTAGAGTGATAGATAATATTATTTGGCAACATGGGAAATTAGAATAAAGTTCTGAGGCTCTAATTTCTCTCAGTTCTACTTTTTTATGCTTCTATGGTCATGAAATGATTTACTGGAAGGGCTGCTCTGAAAGAATTCTTGTGTAAACTTGAAAAGTACTGTGTCCCCATTTTTTTTTTCCCTTCTTCTGGGAACAGGATAAAAACAGAGAGAGGTGAAAGCACTTACCAAAATTTGGGAAGGCAGCTTCCTAGCTGTTCGACAGAATGAAAAGAAATATAGGAAACTTGCAAAGAACAGCAAAGATAGGAAATCTATTCTCCTTCATCTGTGTAGGCATACAAGGCTCCTCTTTTCTCATTCCTTTTTAATTATTTTACCAAGAATCAAACAGATGAGGACACCTTTTCCTGCTTCCTATTCTTCCTTTCTGTTCCATATTATTCTCATTTCCTGGTTCCAGCCCCAAATGGTCAAAACCCCTGCCAACAGTATTAAATGTTAAAAAAATGTGTCATCAGTGGGCACATTTTAGAGCTGACCTCAGTCAGAACTATCTAACTACATCCCTGACCATGAACACTAAAGGGTTTGCCATTTCAGAAGGCTATTGGTATATGAACTACTTAAAAAAAGTAGGATTCATTTCTTTCTAGGACGTGCCAAATCCCAGTTAGCCTGGCACATCATCCCATCTTCCTATTGGGGCTCCTTGTGAGGAAGGAAAACATATGCACATATACACAGAGCTTTCTAAAAGCCCCACTGTTAAGTAATTGGTATAAATCCATCTTCTTTCCTCTAATCCCAATCCTTTCCCCCTTGCAGACTTCAGTAAGAGATCCCCCCCCCTCTTTTTTTTAAATGTTATTTTGGCAGGCAGAAAATTCTGCTGCTGTTTTCTTTGAAATGGGAAGATTAATGTGTACCTATGTCTTCTTTCTCTTTCCTTCCTTCTTTCCTTCTTCCTTCTTTCCTTCTTTCCTTCTTCCTTCCTTCCTTCCTTCCTTCCTTCCTTCCTTCCTTCCTTCCTTCCTTCCTTTCT
>NC_058132.1:371593737-371613545 GCF_016433145.1 Gracilinanus agilis
GTCAAGTGACTTGCCCAGGGTCACACAGCTGGGAAGTGTCTGAGGCCAGATTTGAACCTAGGACCTCCCGTCTCTAGGCCTGGCTCTCAATCCACTGAGCTACCCAGCTGCCCCAGTAGATACATTTTTAATAATAATTTTCTGACATGTTACAATTGATGTTTTCTCCCTCCCTTTCACTCCTCTCTCCTCCCTGAGATGGCAGGTAATATGATATAGGTTGTACATGTGCTATTATGCTATACATAATTTTATGTTTATCATGTTGTAAAAGAAAACACATATTGCTTATACTACAGAAAATTACCATTGTATTTCCAAAGTTGAACTATATGGAGGAATTGATAGTGGCATCAGTCTTGCAAATATAAATTCTGTTTGGTACTTAAAGGCCTTCATAATCCAGTCCCTGACTACCTTTTCAGTCTTTTTAAACCTTATTCTGTGATCCAGTGATACTGGTCTCCTTGCTATTCCTCACATAAGACGCTTGGTCTACCAACTCGGTCCATTTATCTTGTGTATAGCTTGTCTATACACAGTTATTTGCACATTGTCTTCCCTATTAAACTTCGAGCACTTTGAGAGCAGGGGATGTTTTTTTGGCTTTCTTTGTATTCCTGGCTCTTAGCATTGGTAAGCCCAGGAGGTGCTAATAAATGCTCATTGACTTGACTCTGACTTCAATATTCAGACTGACAAGTACTAAATTTGGCTGTAAGCTGTTGAGAGGGGTAGACTGAGGGATTCCCTACACATAAAACTACCGTTGAATACCTTGGCCAAAGAGAGGCACAGTTATTTTTAGACTCCTGTAACAGATCCAAAGGGAACAATTTTGAGGTATATACTACACTAAGTAATAAAGGGTGATGTATCACTTTCTCTGGAAACTGTCAATAACTGCATATCTGGGAGGGTTCATTATACTCTATAGCAGAGGAAATGAAATTATGACTAGCCCTTAAAGAGAGAGGCAATATTAGCTGTTAAGATCACTCCCAAAACTATTGGTTAGATAAGTGTAAGCAATACCTTTCGTCTCCTCTTGGCCTTGGTGGCCTCTTCTTTCTTTTCTTTTGTCTGCATCAGGAAACATTCTTTGGGCTGTAAAGCAAATCACATAAAAGGGACTCAGTTTAGAGTGAAGGCTGGGAAAATGATAAAGCTCCTATAGTATATTTTATCACGTATTCTTCAAGGTGCCATGGCAGAAATCTAAAAATAGAGAAGGTAATTGTAAAGTAATAACATATTATTATGCAGAGGTTAGGTAGGAGGAACTTGGATAAAAAATTAGAAAATGTTTTAGGGTTGGAACAATGACCGGCATTTTTTTAGAATGCTTTAAAGTGTGCAAAATGCTTTGCAAGAACCCTATGAAGTAGTTAGTACAAATGCATTATTTGCCTCTTACAGATAAGAATTAATAAACTTGCTAATGACCAGTTGTTGGTGGTTGCCCTTCATTCTCGAAGAGGACCAAAATGACATCAGTGGTGATTGATGCCTTTTGATTCATGTATAAATTGGATTTTATGTGAGGCAAAGTTGCATTAGTTATTGGTTTTATTCTCCTTTCCATTCACAGAAGTCCAGGGGCAATACAAAAGCCAAGAGGTTGATGGCTCAGGATGCAGTGGATAACTGTGGCTTCTTCAATGTCTAACCAAACTCTAAATGCTCTAAGCAGTGGTTCCAAAACTTTTTTGGCCTACCGCCCCATTTCCAGAAAAAATATTACTTAGCGCCCCCTGGAAATTATTAAACTATTTATTGAACTCAAAATAGAATGCAATACAAAAAAAAGTGTGGCCATCACTGGCTCCCTGGATCGCTGCAGCACCCACCAGGGGGCGGTAGCGCCCACTTTGGGAATCACTGCTCTACAGCAATTGCTTCTGCCAATAGCTCATCAAGGTCAGATTCTGGATTTGAACTTCCTCACTCTGGGTCATCAGTCAATCTATTATGTCATACAGCCCTCCCTCATCTCTTCAGTCTTCTTGCTATAGAGCCTTAGAAATTGAAAAATGATATTCCTAAATCAGAGGTCTGAACATGCTATGTACCTATTCAAGAACTCCTAATACTTCTCTTTTGCCTCTAGAATAAAACACAAATGCCTTTGGATTCATGAATTGCTTCTAGTCAGCTGAGCTTATTGCTCATTACCCTTCTTCATACACTCTGGTCCAGCAAAACTGGCCTGTTTGTTGTTTTCTTCAAATGACACTCCATCTCTTCTCTGGGCTTTTTGCAGGTACTAACCCTTTCCCCTTCCTCCTCTTACAATCCTCAGCTTCCTTTTGGGCTCATTTTGAGTATGACCTCCTGCAAAAGGTCTCTCTTGATTTTCCATTTATTTGGATTCTTTCCTTTTTTTGTATCCACAACCACTCAACACAGTGCCTGACAGTACATTTAAAAAATGTGCTTTTCTAGAGAATCTAATAGAAAGATCATAGGATCTCAGATAGAGAATTATAAGGAGTAATGATAGCAATAATGAAAGCTGGTAACATTTATATAGCACTTTAAACATTCTGAAATGCCTTCATACATGTTATTTCATTTAATCCTCAAAACAAACAACTTTGTAAGGTTGGCGCTAGTATTATCCTCATTGTAAGGATAAGGAAACCAAGACTGACTGAGAGGTGTTCACTTGCATAGCAAATAAGAGGATGACACAGGACTCAAGCTCAAGGCTTCCAGAGTTCAGGTCCAACTTCCCATCTATTGTGCCATGTAGTTCTTGACCCCAGAATTTTAAAGCTAAGGACACCAAGGACAAGAGAAGTGAAATGATTTCTCCAACATGGCACAGAAAGTAAAGAGCAGAGTGCCAGGTTTCTGACTCAAAATCCAAAGCCAGAAATAGATCAATTAATCAAACAATAATAAAATTAACAAAAATAATCATTAATAAAACCAATAAGTTAATTGAATATTAATAAAACTAATAAATAAGCTAAATTAACTCTTAAGCACCTACTAGATAATTAAGAAACAGAAGCAGCAGAAAATAGAGGCTTAGTACTAATAAATCCAGGAATTCAGAATGTTGAGTGCATGATTCACTTTTTTTTTTTTTTTAAACCCTTGTACTTCGGTGTATTGTCTCATAGGTGGAAGAGTGGTAAGGGTGGGCAATGGGGGTCAAGTGACTTGCCCAGGGTCACACAGCTGGGAAGTGGCTGAGGCCGGGTTTGAACCTAGGACCTCCTGTCTCTAGGCCTGACTCTCACTCCACTGAGCTACCCAGCTGCCCCTGCATGATTCACTTTTTGATAAAGAACTGCTAGGAGAACTGGAAAGAAGTTTGGCAGAAATCAGGATCAGACAATACAAAAAGACACACAAAAAGAGAGAGAGAGAGACAGAGAGAGAGAGAGAGAGAGAGACAGAGAGACAGAGAGAGAGACAGAGAGAGAGACAGAGAGACAGAGAGAGAGAAGAGAACTAAATCAGGTACCTTTAATGGCTATAGCTAAAGGGAGAATTCTTTACTAAACAAAGGGGTAGATGAGATTATAAAAGATAAAAGTTTTTACTACAAAAAACTAAAATGATTAACATGAATAATATCAGTGAGGACTGAATTGTAAGAAAATTCAAAAAGAAGGAAAAAGATCTGTATCCAACACCACTAATAAAAGATTGATGTTATTGACACAAATATATGATAGTGAGGGCCATTCCAAAATAGATAAGTGGTTAAAGAATAAGAGAAGAGTTTTGGGGAAAATGATTTATAAACTATTAAAACTTATTGTCCATTACTAATTTAATTAATAAAATTTGTTTTATTCTATACTTTTTTATTTATTAATACCATATGTTACAAATCATTTAGAATAGTCAATCAAATCACATACAGTAATAATCATACAAATTAAAACAACCTCAAAGATTTCCTTTATTCCATGCACATTGCTAAAGATGGAAATAATCAGTTTTGGAGAGGTCGTGGAAAGATAGGCATATGACTACTGCTGGGGCAAATGTGAAGTGGTACAACCATTCTAGATTTCAATGTGGAATTATGGAAGAAAGCTAGCTAACCCGCAAATAGCTACAAGAAAGTTAAAGACAGACCCAAATGTCAGGTAATTACATCTCTTCTTTGGACAGAAAATAGTTGAAAACAAAACAGGTGCCAGCTGAATAGTAAGTGGTTATAAAAACAATGTTATGTGAATATAATTATTATCATGCAGTAAGAGATTATGGATGTGAGGAAGAGAAAAGTAGCAGGATGTGTATGAATTGATAAAGAATAAAATACACAATGATGATAACAATGAATGTAATGGAAATACCAATGAAAGTCCTAGAAAAGTACAATATGAAACATATCTCCTTCTCCCTAACAGCAGAGAGGTGGTAGATCACTAAAGAACAAAATAAGATATCTATTGTCAGATAAGGTTTATTTATCAGATGTTTTTGTTTGTTTTTCTTTATAATAAGGAAGGTCCAACCTGGGGAACAGGAATGAAGAAAAATTATGATGCAAATGCAAAAATTAAACAAAAAATTCAGTGCTGATATCTTTGGGTAAAGCTTAAAAGATTAAAAAAAACACTGTAAAACCTCAGCCAGGTCCATACAACTGTGATATAAATGGAGATGATGGTTAAGATTGGCTGTCTTGTTACCACAGTTCTATGAATGGTGGTTAGACTTGATTGTTTAACTGTATATACCAAATAAATATGATTGTTTAGCAGATTATTATTTTACATCTTCTTTGCTTCTCTTAATTTAGTACAGAAAATCAGTGTGGTACTGTGTTTCTACGCAGCTGGATCAAAGTCCTCATTGTAAACTAGTACAATACCAATGCTTATGCTAATGTTTCTATAAAGCTCTTATCAACCATACCACCCTTATTCCCTCCAAATTGAGAGCCTATTGATTTGACTCCTCAATGCCCTGCACAATTTGGTTCTATTTTTATGCTGTTTTTTTTTTTACATAGAAAAACAGGATATTTGGACTAAGACCTTGATTTATGAAATAGAATGCCTCAAATTCCTAATTTATTAATCATAAGCAGAATATAAAATGCTTCCTGTGTTGAGCTTTTTTACTCGACATTTTGAAACATGTTGCCAAGATCTAAAATGTAAAGTAAAAATATTCCAAGTTTCCTCTCTCAGTTTCCATCCAAATGGGAATACTTGTTACCAAAGGGAGAATGGATAACCAGTGTAAATCTTGCCTCACCATCTCCTTTTAAAATGATTATAGACCAGCCTTTTCATTATGGTCCTGCAGACAATCTGCAAATTCAATGAGCTATTTAAGGATGAACATGCGCCAAAGCCAGCAGCAGACATAGTTCCATATGATCCCTCCTGTATAATTACCAAGGCCACAGTTAAACAGTTTTTGGGCTCTGTTTCAGCTAGAGGAGGAGTAGATTTTAAATGTGCGCGAATCAAGTAACATGAAGATCTTGGGATTCTGGGGCCTTCTCTGTCAGTACAGAAATATGCCAATAGCAAAATGCTATTAGAAATGAAAAAATGGTGTTATGATCTCTCTTGTTTAAAAATAAGGACAGCCCCATTCTTTTTTTTTTTTTAATTTTCTTTTTTTAACCCTTACCTTCCATCTTGGTGTCAATACTGTGTATTGGCTCTAAGGCAGAAGAGTGGTAAGGGTAGGCAATGGGGATCAAGTGACTTGCCCAGGGTCACACAGCTGGGAAGTGTCTGAGACCAGATTTGTACCTAGGACCTCCCGTCTCTAGGCCTGGCTCTCCATTGAGAACTACCCAGCTGCCCTGCACAGCCCCATTCTTCATCTAAGTTTGAATTTGACATTGAAGTGAGCTATCCTTGTGATGCTGATATTCATGAATTAGAAGCTAACCTGGGGCCACAAATATATCACAGAAACTACTAGATAGGTCATAAGATGTCAAAGTTTTTGATGATTACAGTGATAGGTTAAGTTTTGACTCCTGACCTTAAAGATGAAGAATTAGATGCAACAAACAGATCTACAGTTTCTCAAAGTCAATAGTATCTTAACCATTGAATGAAAGCTGCACTAGAAATCTGTTCCATTTTCTCACATAGGGCATGGGAGTAGAAAGGAAAGGAGTATATTGTTTGATGATTTGTGTTTTTAAGTTCAGAAGGTGGATGAGTCTAAACATCATTATGTTGGCCAAATATCTGGGAGTGAGCTCAGTTACAGGAATCTATTCCATCTAAATCATAAGAACAAAAGGAAAGATTGTTCCAATCATTTGGATAAAGATGCTTTATTTAAGTACTTAGAAAATGTGGCATTAAATTTATGGAAAGATGGTTCTATCCCTACTCAAAGGATAGGAAAAACTTTTTTTGCTGAGCTCATTAGAACATGGTGGTATGAATAAGGATCCAATTTTGTGGGCCAGGTAGCTACCACAGACCCTGATTCTTTTGTAGGAATACAGAATATATGTATGTTTTTTAAGGTGTGTTGTTGGTCCCAATGGGGAATGGGTGACTGAGGGACTTCAATATGACCACTTGTGGAAAGGAACACAAGGGGCATACTTTTAAACAGAAATAGGGTATTTTGGTGGTCAGAAGATCAAAAACAAAACTAAAAAACCTCCTTCAATAGAATGTGAAAAAATTCAAAAAAAGAGGCACTTGTAGGTTTTTAAAAAATGGTGTCAAAGGTCTGAATGTACTAGAATTTCCTCTTTTTAGTAACTTTTGAATCTGATTATAAGCTATTCAATATATTAACAAATAATTCCTCAAGTTCCTTAGTCTCTATTTTTGTAAAATGGGGGGTGGGGTTGGTCAAAGGGGGGGGTTGCCTGTTTTGTGATGAGTGGCATGTAAAGTTTTAAATGACTGTAAATCTTTTTTTGAAAATAAGATGCTATAAATATCATATCTATTTCCACTGATCTTATAGGAGGTCAAATTTCTCAGAGACTGACAGGAAGAGGTCAAAATGTCTACTACCTGTGAAGAGGAGTGGGTTCATTGTGATTTTATAGTAGCTGGACAGAAAAAGTGGGTGAGAGGAAAGGAAAAATCAGAAGAACCCACACATATGAGAGAGAGAGAGAGAGAGAGAGAGAGAGAGAGACAGACAGACAGACAGACAGACAGACAGACAGACAGACAAAGAAAAAAGAGAGATTTAGAGTAATGCTGATTAGAGCAAGGTGAAGAAAGAAAGGTGAAGAGTAGTTTTAATTAGAGTGAGAGGGCAGACAGGTGGCTCACTGGATAGTGAACCAGGCTTTGAGACAAGAGGTCCTGGGTTCCAATATGTCTTCAACACTTCCTACCTGTTTTTTGACCCTGGACAAGCCACTTAACCACAAATTACTTAGTTTTTACTGCTCTACTGCCCAAGAAGTGAAACCTAACTTTGATTCTAAGATGAAAGGTAAAGGTTTAAGAAGAAAAAAAGAGTGAATAAGCAGGGTAACAAGGAACCAGTGGTAGTTTTAGAATTGAAATGGTAGGGTAGGTAGGAGGTGCAGGAGATAAAATATCCAACCTGGAGTCAGGAAGACTCAAGTTCAAATTTGGCCTTAAACATTTACTAGTTATGTGACCCTGGATAAGTCACTTCACCCTGTTTGCCTTAGTTTCCTCCTCTATAAAATGAGTTGGAGAAGGAAATGGCAAACCACTCCAGTATCTTTGCCTAGGAGATTCCAAATGGGGTTACAAAGAGTCAGACATGAGTGGAACAAATGAACGAGAATACATACAGAAATAAAGGAAGGAAACAAGCATTTATTAAGTGCCTTCTATGTGCCAGGCACTGTGCTCAATGCTTTATTAAATATCATCTCACCTGACTTTCATTTAATAACCCTGGGAAGTGAGTAGACTACAGCTATAGTATAATTTAAGTAAGGAGAATGAAAAAAAAGCACAATTTTAAGAAGAGTGTCCCTGCGTTCCTGGGGTATCTTAATTTTTTTAAGGTCCAAAGTGTGTGCTTGTGCATGCACACACAGACATAAAGTCCTACACAATCTGAGGGGAAAATAACAGTTCATGGCACCATTCAAAATCTACGAGCATCCCAGATAAGAGCCCAGGGGGAATTCATTGAGATCTCACAGAAGGAATTATATTCTGGGAACTTTCACTGCAAACTCACTAGGGATGACTCTGAAAGTCATTCCTGAATTGACTGGTGCCAGGGATGAAAGAATATGATGTCATCTCTAGAAGTGGGACAGCATATAATTTATTTTGGAAGAAACATATAGAGAAAAAATTAGAAGTGTTGGCAAGCCTTTGGAATAAAGCAAGCCAAGAGTAAAGTCCGTTTACATATAATTTAGACACGAACTGGTTGCTAGAGATGATGTAGTTGTATGATTAAGAAGAACATGTAACTGTCTGCAGTCAGCTGATGGGGTAATGGGCAGAGCTGGAGTGTGGGCTGAAGAACACAAAAGTAAGGTTTACCTGTGGCATGGAGAGGTTTGAATAAGTTTTCTGTCAAGAACACTGCTTTGGGAATGTCCAGAAGTCAAAACTTCCTTAAAAACTTAACATATATAATAACTATAAGTCCTATAAATGTACATATACAAATTGGCCAGTTTCTCTCTATTATCCTATACAGAAAAATGCTTCATTCAAGGCTTAAAAAGTATATGTAAAAGGGGGCAGCTGTTAGTTCAGTGTATTGAGAGCCAGGCCTAGAGATGGGAGGTCCTAGGTTAAAATCTGGCCTCAGACACTTCTCAGCTGTGTGTCCCTGGGCAAGTCACTTGATCCCCATTGCCTACCCTTACCACTCTTCTGCCTTGGAACCAATATATAGTATTGACTCTAAGATGGAAGGTAAGGGTTTAAAAAAACAAGTATGTGTAAAAGACAATATATTGCAGTTTTAATAATTTTTGGAATCAATGTTATTGTTTATGTTAGATCCTTGTAAATTCACCAACCAGTCTGTTAACAAAACTGAATAAAATCAACAAACATTTATTAAATACCTCTCATGTGTATAGAATATCGTGTGAGACACCGAGGGAACTGAAGGAAATTTTGGGGAGGATGTGTTTTATTTGAGTGAGACTATAATATAGCAAGATGGAAGTTAAATAGGGAAAATAGAGAAAAAAGGGTGCAGACAATCCAAGAACAGACAAATAAAGTATAAAAAGGAAGCCCAATTTGCCTGAATCTTTGACTATGTGGAGGGGAATAACACATAGTAAATAATGGCAGCTCACATATGTTGCTAACTTTGTGCCAGGCTCTCTGCTGAGTGCTTAATAATTGTTATATCATTCAATTCTCACCAGAACCTTGGGAGGGGGATGCTTTAATGATCTCCATTTTAAAGAAGAGAAAACTGGCAAATAGAAGTTAAATGACTTGCTCAGGACGACCATGCTAGTGTCTGAGGCTGGATTTGGTCTCAGACTCTAGGTCCAGTGCTCTATCCACGGAGGTACCTAAAACCTTGATACTACAGTCCCACTCAAATGCATATCCTCCAGATTGGAGGGTTTTCAGTTCCTTTTTTCTAGGTCTTCTGCTTAAAATCTCATTTATAATGAGTTGATGCTTGTTCACACTCTAGTATGTGCCTCTCCATTGCTTTTAGAAGATCCTCAACTTTAGATCTTTGGAAAAAATAGTCTATTCCATGACTTATATTCATACAATGTCATCTGAAGAATTGGTATTAAAAACACAAACCACTTTTTTTTTTTTTACCCCAGGGAGAAGGTTGAAGTAACTAAAACATTATTGTAATTTCCAAAGTCAATAAGTCTTCTGGATGCTCAATTCTGGGTCCACCTCCCTGTCTATCTGCATCGTTTGTCTCAGATATGTGTATTAATGAACAGGCATTACAGGCCATCCATTCAGTCTGGACAGTAATAGAAAGAAGCTTACAAAGGATGATCATTTTATAACTGAACAGACTGACAGTGTGGGGAATTCTCTAAGAATCACATGATACCACCCAAGACTGAGATAAAAGAAAATCATAAACAGATGTGACTAGCATTCAGACTGGGATTACTAGGATTATAAAGGTAACAAAGGTCACAAGAAGAATAAAACAAGGTTGTCTGAGTGGTCCTATTTTATCTTTGCTAACACATTACTGATGAAAAATAGTAAGAGAGGGAGGAAATATGAACTTGGAATCCAATAGTATTAAAAACGGGGATGGAGGATGCTGAATTGTTCTTCAATCTAGCAAGTAGGGACAGTAGTACTGGGGGGAACAAAAAAAAGGATTAAATATAGAAATATATTTTGCATGACTGCACATATATAACCTGTATCAAACTACCTGTTCTCAACGAGGGGAGAGGGGAAGGAGGGAGAGAGAGAATTTAGAATTCATTATTTAAAAAAAATGTTGAAATTGTTTTTATATGTATTTGGAAATAGTATTGGAAAAATAAAATGCTGAAAAAAGAGACCAAATAATTTAAAAATCAGCATTTAGCTCAACTGAAAAAAATTTAATTGGGAAATATTTAACAAAATGAATAAAAATACAAAAGAACAACAACAAAAAGATTAAATGTAGAGTAGCTAGAATATAGGAAGAAAAGGAGGAAAAAGAAGGACCAGCGGGCAGATAGGTAACAAAGTGGATAGAGAGCCAGGTCTAGAGACTGGAGGTTCTGGGTTCATATATGGCTTCAGACATTTCCTAGCTATGTGTCCCTGGTCCAGTTACTTAACCTCAATAGCTTAGCCTTTATTGTTCTTTTGTCTTGGAACTGAAACTTAGTATTCATTCTAAAACAGAGGGTAAGGGTTTATTAAAAAACAAAAAGAGAGAAAGAAGAACATGAAGATGGAAATAGAATAGATATTCAAATTAGATATGTAGATTTTTAGTGAGGAAGAGAAGAAGGGGTAGGGAATGTGATACAAAACTAAACTGGGAAACAGTTGGAAGAAAATGAGACTACAAGAGATGATATCAAGATATAAAAAAGGGAAAAAAGTAGGTTCAATAGGAGCCAGGAGTTGGGTGTTAGAATAGCCCCAAAAGTAGAGAAAGAAAAAGGACTGAATGAAGACATCTTGCAAATGTGCCAGGCACCGTGCTAAGGGCAGAAAGGCAAAAACACAGTCCCTTTTCTCAAAGAGCTCATATTTTAATGTAGGAGAAAACAAACAAATAATTATGTAGCCTAGATGGTCGCTTAGACCTTTTACTGGGGAGGCTAAGGTTAGTGGATTTTTTGAGTTTGGGATTTCTGAGCTGCAGAAGGGGTAAAGCCAACTGGGTGTCTGCACTAAGACTGGTATCAATATGGTGAGCCTTGAGGATTGGCAGTGGGTGAAGGGGGAAGAGATGGGCTGCCAAGGGAGGAGGTAAGCCAATATGTGAGAAACAGAATAGGTTAAAGCTTCTGTGACAATCAGCTGTGGGATTAACAGCCTCCAAGTGGCTGCAGTACTTCTAGCCTAGGAGAAATGTTGTTTAGTCATTTTTTTCCAGTTGTCTGACTATTTGTGACCCCTTTTGGGGTTTCTTGGCAAAGGTACTGGAATGGTTTTCCATCCTTATCCAGCTCATTTGACAGATGAGGAAACTGAAGCCAACAGGGCTAAGTGATTTTTCCAAGATCCCACAGATAATAAGTGTCAAAGGCCAGATTTGAACTTATGAAACTGAATCTTTCTGACTCCTGGTCTAGTGCTCTAAGCCATTCTAAAGTCAAACCAAGACAACCTCATCTCCTCCAACAATAGAATACAAGATATATGCAGTGTTAACAGAAGGTTATCCCAGAAGGATGGGAATGTTGGTAGGGTTCCTGTAGAAAATGGGATTTGAGTTTAGTCCTACAAGAAGCTGGAAAAGCCAAGATGTGAAGATGAGAAGACAGAATATTCTAGGCCTGGGGAACAGCTAGTATAAATGTTCCAAATTAGGAGATGGAATGTTATGCTTGAGCATTAGCAAGTTAGGTCACTGTGACTGAAAGGTAGAGGTGGGTTAAAATATAAGAAGACCAGAATGGTAGAAGAGCCCATCTTATGAAATTCCAAAAAGAGGATAAGATTCAAAAGATTGAAATTTCTCATGAGAAAATTTATTGAATGTGATTTAGTTGACCAAACTAAATGGAATCTGAAATTAGGAAAATAGAGGATGAAGAGATGTGAATAGCAAGAGGTCTGGGATGACTCATAAGCCCTATAGCTGAAAGAGTTGGGAGAATTTCAGTAAAACCATTATTCTATTAGTTAAGGCACTGTTGGACTGCTGTATCACAGGGAAAGCCAAAGTTAGCTTCTATTGTTGAAGTTTGAGAAAGGATATTAGATAATTAATTGAAATTCAAAATGTTACCATTTGGTTAAGTACTAGAGGAAGGAGACATGGGTCTTATAGTGGCTCTTTCCACTCTTTATCTGGTTGGCCTGGTCTCCGCTACAAGGAACAAGAAGTCCCTCTCAGGTTAAGATTATCTCCAGTCTCATTACCTTGATGCTAAACTCAACTGCCTCCCCTTCTTGATTGGACTACCAAAGTTCTCCCAATGCCTTCCTTGATAGGGGACAGAAAGTAAATTCTGGCTCACTCCACTCTGTCTTCTGTTTTGCCTCCTTCCAACACCAAGGAACAAGATACTCTCATGCCAGGTGTTTTTGTTGTTCAGTTGTGTCTGACTCTTTGTGACACTATTTGAGGTTTTCATAGCAGAGATACTGGAGTGGTTTGTCATTTTCTTTTCCAGCTCATTTGAAAAATGAGGAAACTGAAGTAAATGGGGTTAAATGATTTGCTCATAGTTGCAAAGCTAGTAAGCATCTGAGGCCAGCGATGAACTCAGGAAAAAAAGTCTTACTGACTCCAGGACCATCACTCTATCCACTGTACCAGCTAGCTGCCCATCTATGCCTTCAAGCAAATTTCTGATCAAAATCTCAAACAAGGCAGAAACAAGGACAGATTTCTGGAGCATTCTAGTAAAGGATTCTTTACATATTATTGAATACTTTGACTTTGTTCTTCTGAGCCTGTGGAAAGACTTAATTAGAACTCCCAAGAAATACCAAATCAGTATAATCTCAAATTCTTTGCTTTATGTACCCTGGGCCATGTCACCTCTAGCACAGGCTCACCAGGAAAAGCCACTCATGGATAAGCACAAAATGCTGCTGGATTAATTCATGCTATTTGTCTCCTGCTGGGAACTATACCCAGAAGACAGATGCTAAATCAATGCCAAAATCCTTTGAAATTTTTGTAGTAAGGAATTTATTGGAACCTGATTTTTATTAGAGGCAGCGTGGTATATAGTAGGAGAGAGGCTGCCTTGAAATCATGAAGATCTAGGTGGAAAGATGTCAGCCTCCTACTCCTTAAACTCCAGTGGGCCCCCATCACCTCTAGGATAAAAATACAAAATCTTCTGTTTGGCATTCAAAGTTCTTTATAACTTAACCAATGTCCTCTCCTCTTCAACACACACCCACACCTACCCATACCCATATACCCACACACTCTCTCTTTCTCTGTCTGTCTGTCTGTCTGTCTGTCTGTCTGTCTGTCTGTCTGTCTCCCTCTCCCTTACTCATCTTCCTTATTATATAAGAAAGACTTTAAACTTCCACCCACATACTCTTCAATTCAGGACCACTGGCCTCCTGGCTACTGCAAAAACAAGACATTCCATCTCTTGGCTCCAGACTTTTTCTCTAGCTGTCTTCCAAGCCTTCCTTATCTCTGCCTACAAAATTCTCTGGCCTCTTTTAAGACTGGGTTAAATTTCTATCTTTTACAGCTCCCCATAATTCTAGTGCCTTCCCTCTGTTAACTATTTCCTATTAATAGCCTTTTTGTACATATTTATTTGCTTGATTGTGAGCTTCTTGAGGGCAGGGACTGTCTTTTGCCTCTTTTGCATCCCCTGTGCTCAGCACAATGTCTGGCACAGAGTAGATGCTTAATAAATGCTTACTGACTGAAAAGTTCTGTCTCTGACACATATTTGCTGCATGACCTTGGGCAATCTCAATACTCTAGGCAACTCTCTAAGACTATTACTTGGGGAGAAGTGGAGGGAGTTTCCTCAAAAGAGAATTCCCTATAATGATGAAACCTCAGGTCCAATTCCTAGTTCTGACTTTTAAAAAATAAAAGAAGTTGGATAAAATGAACAAGAAAATTGCAGAGATCCCTCAGTTTATATATTTAACATTTCTCATCTCTGTCTCTGTGTGTGTCTCTCTCTCTCCCTATCTATCTATCTATCTATCTATCTATCTATCTATCTATCTATCTATCTATCTATCTATCTACCTACCTACCTACCTACCTATATCTTTGGTCAGAACATCCTCAACTAAATCACAGTGATACTTCAAAACGTTTTGATTCCAATGTTCAAGGTTGCACAAATAGTATGTAGCAGAGGTGATATTTGCACCCAGGACCTGATTCCTAATCCAAGTTCATTCCAGTACAACATAACTGTTCTATATGTAAAAAAGGGCTAAGGATATCCAAAAGTAATTCTCTGTTCACTGAAACTCTACCAATTCAAGGCCAAACAGGGTAATCCTTTTCTCCTGTCCTCTCTTCTTCTATTCCCCCTCCCCCCACAATAACTTTACATAATTATTTATTTTGGGACACAGGAAACATCCAGTTTGAATATCGAAAGAAGAAAAATTGTCTTTAGTAGCTGTTAACTTATACTGCTCAATAATAAAGGTTACCTGCATGTCTTTCTCAGGTGAAGCAGGCACATCCTGCTGCATCATTTCTAGTGTATTTCTGGCTTTTCCCTTTTCTTCATCATCTGATGGAGCTAAAAAGGGAAGAAATAAGAACAAAACAAGGCACATCAAAAATCAAGAAAAAGAGAAATTGGTTCCTCTTTTCATTAAAATGAAAGAATAAAAGAACAAAGATTCATTATACACTTACTTTTTAAGTTTAAATCAATGTTTTTATTTAATTAAAATTAAACAATACATTTTTAAATGAGATTGCAACATAGTCAGTAGCACTGCACTTTCTTTTTAAAAAAAATTTATTTATTTATTTAGAATTTTCCATGGTTACATGATTCATGTTCTTTCCCTCCCCTTTTTATATCTCCTCTCCTGGAGCTGACAAGCAATTCCACTGATTTATACATGTCTTATTACTCAAATCCTATTTCCATATTATTCATATTTGTAATAGAGTGACCTTTTAATGCCCAAACCCTAAATCTATTCCCACCAAACCATATGATTGATTGATCATATGTTTTACTTCTGCTTTTCTACTCCCACAGTTCTTTCTCTGGATGTGGGATACTGTTCTTTCTCATTAAGTTCCTCAGAATTGTCCTGGACCATTGTATTGCTGCTAATCCATAGTGCCACAGTGTATCATTCTCTCTATACAATGTTTTTCTGGCTCTGCTCCTTTCTCTCTGGATCACTTCCTGGAGGTCATTCCAGTTCACATGGAATTCCTCCAGTTTATTATTCCTTTCAGCACAATAGTATTCCATCACCAACAGATACCACAATTTGTTCAGCCATTCTCCAATCGAAGGGCATCCCCTCATTTTCCAAATCTTTTGCCACTACAAAGAGCACAGCTATAAATATTTTTGTACAAGTTTTTTCTCTTATGATCTTTTTGGGGGTACAAACTCAGCAGTGGTATGGCTGGTCATGATATACTTATTAGTCAAGAACTGTGCCAAGTGCTAGGAATACAAATGTAAAATCCAAGGAATCCCCTGTCCTCAAGAAGCATGCATGCATGCATGTGCTCTCTCCCTCTGTCTCTGTCTCTCTGTGTCTCTTCATCTCTGTCTCTGTCTCTGTCTCTGTCTCTCTCCCCCTCTCGATTCCCCTCTCCCCCTCACTTCTGTCTAAGGATTCATACTCTGTATTGGTTCTAAGGCAGAAGAGCAGTAAGGGATTAAGTGACTTGCTCAGGGTCAAACAGCTAGGAAGTATCCGAAACTAGATTTGACCCCAAGACTTCCTGTCTCCAGGCTTGGCTCTCTATCCACTGAGCTGTCTGGCTCCTTTCTACCACTTTGAAGCCATCCTTCATATCCTTTTTAGGCTTTTTTTTTGTTGTGCAGATATAGAGTCACAATTTTGGTCACATTTTGCTCACTCAGAACCTTTTAGTGCAGGGGTCGGCAACGTATGGCTCTTGAGCCATATCTGGCTCTTTTGAGGGCCAGATATGGCTCTTTCTGCAGGAGCCATAAAGTCAATTTTTTTTTTCAGGCGCTGTTACAGGAGCGCACACTGTGAGCACTGTATGGCTCTCACAAAATTGCATTTTAAAAAATGTGGCTTTTTTGGCTCTCACGGCCAAAAAGGTTGCCGACCCCTGTTTTAGTGGATTCCTACTGGCTCTTAAATAATTATTTTCAAATACTCCTGTTTGATATTCAAAGCCCTTTGTACTCTGGCATCTCCTTATCCTTCTAGGTTTTATATATAAATATATGTACATATATATAATACATACATACATATATCTCTATAATTTTTTCCTTCTTTTCTTTTCTCCATCTTCTCCTTGCCTTTGCTCCTGTCTTTCCTTATACCTGGAATGAGCTCCTTCCCTTCTCTCTTCATTGAATCCTATTTAGCCTCAAAAGTCAAACTCAAATGCTGCTGCTGTTTCCTGAGACCTTCACTAATCCTCTATCTGGTGCTCCCTCTCTCCTGCTGCCAACATATAGCATACATTTTGTGTAAAAGTGATTAATGTATGTGTCGGTCCATCAATCCAACACGGGAAGAACCAAGTGAATACAGAATTGTCTCTTGTCCAGATTATGATAGGCATTTGGATGTATAATTCATAGAGCCAGTCTATGAACAGATGCATACTGGGGACTGAGAATGGACAAAGAACTGGACCCAGAATTGAAAGTGTGGACAGTAAGTAAGATCATTTATGGGTAATTACACAGTGCTTTTAGGGACTCCAATCTTCTAAGTGAACAAAAGGCCATCTTATTAAAGATCTTCAATCTTCTAGTAGAGGCAAAACATGGCAAATAATATTGCTAACAGCTAAAACTGAGTACTGTAATGAAGGTAAAAGACACTAGTAATCCTTCAGTGGTGGCAAAACATAGATGATAATATCACGGAGAAGTGAGTATTGTAATGAAAGCAAAGGAAATGTACATGGTGGGTATAACCAATGAGAAACTTCAAAGAAGAATGGTAGTGAGAGATATCATTAAGAAAATATATAAGAAAAGAATATGGGCTAGTCACATATAGGCAAATAATGCTGACTGGTCTGGCAGGGTGTTTCCCTTGTACCTTTGAGATGTCAGGAATGAATGAAAGGAAAAAAAAGCTAAGCATTTACTATGTGCCAAGCATTGTGCTTAGAAATGGAGACACCAAGACATTTGCTGCCCTCAAAGAGCTACCTTCTAAACTAAGTGAGGTAGACCCCTCTGGTCCAATGGGAAGACATGGACAAAAGTTATACAGGATGGGCAGGAAGGGAGAGTTTATGACCTGCCCTACTGGAGGAAACCTCCAAATCAATGAGATTATAGATCCATTTGAGTATTCACCTATTCCTTTGGTGAAGACATATGGTTATGAGCCACATAATGCTGTAATCTCTGAAGAATTCAAGGTGTTGGTTTCCCAAAGGACACTGGAGAGGTGCCTGGTGGATAGGAGCAGGCAATGTAACGTATTACCAATAAAAAGTTGTAGAGAAGAAGCTCAAAGGTGATGATCTGAAAGAGATGAGAGCAGAAAAGGAGGTGGGCTGGCTATGTAGTGAGGGTAAAGTCCATACTGAAAGCACCACTCTGGGAAAATATTGCATCCATACAATGTTCAAAGATGGAAGGGAAGGCTCCAGCATTTAGAGTGGAAGTGCCCTTTGGGGAAGTCTAATGGGAGGCTATAGGTAAGAGTCACATTGGATGAGAAGGTATAATAGCTTGTGATGGGGAATGTGAATACAGAATTAATTCTCCCTTTGTCTATTTTTAGTTAATCAAATCAAGAACTTAAAGTACCCCTACTTAGTAGCTAGCTAACCATTAGAAGAGAGCTCACAAGTCACTTAGTAGTTCACATCCTCAACAGCCACAAGCACTGCCCCCCTTGGGCAGTGCTAGGCAAATTGGGAGTCTACAATTGGTTTCTATGAAGAGGGAGAGAGACAGGAAATGATGTGGAAAAAAGCGGGTATAAAAGAAGAGACAAACATGGTCTGGTCTCTTTTCTGCCTTGGCTCTTGGAGAGACTGGTTCTGGGCATTCCTTCTTTGGCTATTGGAGAGACTCTTCTCTTGGATTCTGTGTCAGTGAGTAGAGGTGAAGAGACAAGCTTTTCCTTGGAGTCGTTCTGCATTGGTGGAACTCTGGCTGAAGAAACCACCAGGATTTCTGGCAGAAGACACCACCTCCCGGTGGAGTAGATTGGGGCTTGAGGGAGCCCCTGCTGGGGGCTGAGCAGGATTTCACTGGAGCAGCACTTAGGTCAGTAGGCTAAACAAGGCTCTGTCTCCCTCCTACATTTCCCACTTTCAATATCTCTACCTTGTAAATAAAAGCTACTAATAGTCATTTTGACTTAGTGGTTAGTATTTTATAAATGGCCACTCTCATATTGAGTCAAACCAATTTTAAATCTTACAGGAAAGAGTAAGCATGCACATGAGATTCTAGATTCATCAAAATATATGTATTCAATCTTCTCTCTACTGTAAAGTTCAATGCGGAGATGGATTGTATTTGGTCTAAACTTAAAAAAAATATCTCCTTTAGTGCCTAGCATGCTGGACTTAACAGGCATTCAATAATAAATGCTTACTGAATTGAACAATTGGAACTAATAAATGTTTATTGAATTGAACAATTCCATCTAGGCAGATAGGTGGTATACTGGATAGAGCTCTGGTCTTGGATTAGAGAAGACCTTGATTCAGATCATGCTCAAGAAATATATTAGTAGCATGATTCTAGGCAAGTCACTAAAACTTTTCTCTCTGACAGTTTCATCTATAAAATATGAATAATAAAAGTACTCATCTCACAAGGCTGTTGTGAGAATCAAATAAGATATGTTGAAGTGCTCTGTGAACCTTAAGGTACTTTATAAATATTAGCTATTATTATTACATACATATGGTAGATATTTAGTTATACGAGACATTTTAGCTCTGGATCTACAGTATATGCAGAGAAGACTAATGATATCCCCAGGTCCTTTCCAATATCGCATTGACTTTCTGAATCCATTCTGTCAAATTCAATTATATTTTACCTTTCTGGTGTTGGTTGTATCATACCTCTGCAAGTGAGTTGTCTATGATTTGGGTAATTGATACTGCACAGATTGAGATACAATGCTGTAGACACAACTGCCCCTTATGAGGCCAAAAGCTTTGATGACATTCATCATCCCTAAGGAGCAAGAATGTTAAACTTGGCTAACATATCCAGTTCTGGGAACAACTCCTCCAACATTATGTTCCAACTCCACGTGTGACTCCCACAAGTATTAATTAAGAAGGAACATAGTTCCCACATTCAAACAGCATGACTACAAGGCTGAACAATGAAAAGGCCTTAGGGCCAAAAGAGCAATACAGATCACACTTCAGCTTAAGAATTCTTTTCAGAGGAAAAAAATGCAGAACTAGCAAGGTTTTGCCAATGGATGCATGTCTCCCAAGTTTGATTTCATCCCCAATGAACTTTTGTCTCTTCCCATATTCTCTCTCTCTCTCTCTCTCTCTCTCTCTCTCTCTCTCTCTCTCTCTCTCTCTCTCTCTCTCTCTCTCTCTCTCTC
>NC_058132.1:371613908-371639775 GCF_016433145.1 Gracilinanus agilis
CCCATATTCTCTCTCTCTCTCTCTCTCTCTCTCTCTCTCTCTCTCTCTCTCTCTCTCTCTCTCTCTCTCTCCCCGCTGCTGACCAAAAACATAAATGAAAATCATCCAGGCCTGCAAATAAAAGGCTTAAAAGAAATGAATGCTCAGTTAGTGGGCAAATATAAATTTGATTTAAAACAGAAAAGGTGATCCATAATATTGAGACTCACAACTCACTGGCACTCTATGGAATACCACTAGAATACTTCTAATTTTACTAAGGAATAGTGAAAAAAAAAACATGCAGGCAATTGATAATATACACTTTTCTTCAAGATTTACTCATTACAATTAAATTTCACATTCTTGTTGATTCATCTCCTCTGTTCCACCTCCACGGAATGCTACTCCTCTTGCTTCTTTACCTAGTAAAATCCTATCTATCCTTCAACAACTAGTTCCCATCACTCCTCTGACTGTAGAGACTTCCCTGAACATTCTAATCTTTAGAGATTTCTCTCATCTTAACACCTCTAGCATTATTGAGCCTTACTATTCATTTGGCAATAATCATTTTCTGCCTTGGGATTTCTACTATGGTTGTAAGTTATTACTTAAACCCTTGTAATGTAATTCAACTGTTTACATGTTTATGCCTTATCTCTCCAATAAAAAAGTCTTATATACAATCCTTCCAGCCTCAGTCAATCCAAGAGTTGAAATGTCAGATTATCTCTAAATTAAAACATTTCCCATCTCAATAATACTCCAATGTCTAATTTCAAAACAGAATACATTTCAATTCTACTTCTCTGTATATTCCTTTCAAATTGCAAAGAACTATACAGATATCCCTTCCCCATTGTGATATTCCCTATCATGGTTTCTATATATTGTGAGTCAGCATAAGAAATTAAGTGGAGAAATTTCTGGGGAGTTATGCAGAAGGCGCAGATGGGAGGTGTGGGTCAGCAGATGACAAAGAAAAAGTTTACATATAGTTTATGACCAAATACTTAACCCAAATTTTACAATAATATACTTTGAACACCCCATAAGAGAAAAAGAAAAAATTCAGGAAAAGAAAAACTTTTCTGGTTAAAAGGCTGAAAAAATTTATGTGGTTTTCCAGATCACTGGGGCCCCATGGCTCTAACTCCCACAATGAGGAAGGGATACTTATACTTAAGAAATAAGGGGTATCCTGGAAAAACAAATAGATTCCAAGATTTCTGTTAATATCTATCTGGAACTGAATGGTAAAATTCATGTATTATATTTCTTTTTTAAAAAAATTTATTTCTTTGTAAGTGTTTTCCCAAGGTTACATGAGTCATACTCTCTCCCTCCTCTCTTTCCTTCCAGCTCCCAGAGCTGACAAGCAATTCCACTGGGTTATACATGTATTATCACTCAATATCTATTTCCATATTATTCATTTTTGCAGGAGAGTAATCTTTTAAAACCAAACCCCCAAATCCTATACCCATATAAATAAGTGATAAATCATGTTTTTCTTCTGCATTTCTACTCCTATAGTTCTTTCTCTAGATTTGGATAGTATTTTTTCTTATAAGTCCCTCAGAATTGTCCTGGATCATTGTATTGGTACTAGTAGCAAAGTCTATTACATTTGATCATTCTATAATGTCTCAGTTACTATGTACAATGTTCTTTTGGTTCTGCTCATTTCACTTTGCATCAGTTCATGTAGGTCTTTCCAGTTTCCAAAGAAATCCTCTAGTTCATCATTCCTTACAGTATAATAATGTTTCATCACCATCAGATATCACAATTTGTCCAGCCATTCCCAATTTTTTGCCACCATAAAGAGTGTGGCTATGAATATTTTTGTACAAATGTATTTTTTAATCTCTTTGGGGTACAAACTTAGTAGTGGTATTGTTGGATCAAAGGGCATGCATTCCTTTAAAGCCCTTTGGGCCATGTATTATATTTCTAATACTCACATCAGGCATTAGAATAAAAAGCAATTTGTGAAAAATGTAGAACGACAGATATGTCTATTATTTTATTTAGTACACTAGAGGCCTAATGGTATAATAATTGTAATGTGCTTAGGATAGTGCCTGGCACATAGTAAGTGCTATATAAATGGCATTATTACTATCATTATTATAATCATTACAAGTATTCTGAAGGTAACTTACTATGTACTTTCTATACTTCTACCATTTTTAATGTAAATAATTTAAACAACCTAATGAGAATGTTTATATCATTTGAAATTTTTTCTTATATCTTTCTTCTTTCTTGTATCTATCCACAACTACCATCTAAAAACCATTTAACTAAACAAATGTGTAAAAAAGATTATGTACAAAATGAAACTCCATATTGTTTAGAATTTGTTTAAATGTGTAAATTATATATGTATTCTAATATAAACATCCTCTGCTTTTGCATTCCCCTTTGGATTTCTTTTACTTGGATTTTTTTTTCCTCTTGGTTTTGTGACTGTTATTTTTTTCTAAAATGTAATCATTGTATGTATTATTTTTATCCTCTTTTTTCTCTTATTTTCTTCATTTCCAATATTTTTCATTTTTTAAAAACCCTTACCTTCCACCTTAGAATCAATACTGTATATTGGTTCCAAGGCAGAAGAATGGCAAGGGCTAGGATAATGGCAGTTAAATGACTCGTTCAGGGTCACACAGCTAAGAAATGTCTAAGGCCACATTTGAACCTAGGACCTTCATCTCTAGGTCTGGTTCTCAGTCCACTAAGCTACCTAGCTGCCCCAATATCTGTCATTACTAATAACATAATATAATCCATTACATTCAAATATCACACGATCTATTCAGCTATTTCTCCCATTCATTGCATTTGTGTTATTTTTATTTTAACAGAGCTTCTGTGAATATTTTCATACATATACAACTTTTTACTCTCCCAGTAATGCCCTCAGGGTCTAACCCTGGTAACAGGATCTCTAGGTCAATGAGTATGAACAGCTTTACACAGCTCTTAATGTATATTTTCATCTTATTTTTATTAAAAAAATTCACACTCTAGCACTGTAATATTAGTCCATTTTCTATATGTTCCCATCAGCATTTAATTTGATGATGTTAGTCTGTCTGACTCTCAGTTAACATATATTATTACCAGGATGGCATTTTGCTAGATTGGTCCTTTAGGCAGCAGACACAATCTGTTGCCAGAACCATATTCTTTTCAGATCAAGTCTTTTTAGCTTGGTCATACCCAGTGTAACTTTTGTTCCAATGCCACAACCCCTCAGGGGTGCAGGATTACCTTCACAGTACGATAAATGTGAAAGTAATGCTTCTACAGAATATTTATATTCTCTAAGCCATTGTTGTCCCATCAGAAACTGTGTTTAGATTACATATATGCTCAGACTTAGATCTATTGCTAACTGCACGCAGGTGTGCGGAGGCTCTCCAGATATCTATCTTATAAACTATATGCTTAAATGAAATGTTTTATGACCCATGTGTCTAAGAGAAGAACATTACCAAGGGGAGATAAGACCGTAAAAGAAGACTTAGTAAATTTATATTGGTGACCCTGGGAGTATCTAAGTAAAATTTCACAATGAGTTCTAGATCTATTTTAGGAAAAGCTGGCATAAAATACTAATTATGTTTCAGATCCCTTAAATATTCTCTTTATTTGTAAAACTATTTATTCACTTGCTAGAGAAATGGTTCACAAACTTTGTTATGAAAAAAAGATAATCATTTCATGTAAAAGAATCAGAACTTGTTCCAAGAGGAGATATGAAAGATAACTTCTTGTAAGGACAATTTCCTTCTAGTCAGGAAAGGAGAAAGAGATCTTACAATCCAGTGTAGACTTAACCTTAGTGTAAACAAACAAACAAACAAACAAAAACAATGGAAGGGGTCAATCTAGAGGTATCCTCTGGATATGACATTAAATGGGTAAATTCTAACTCATAAATTCCTAAGGAGCCAGGTCCTATTCTCTGAAGGGGAACCTCTGCAGAGAGAGCTTTATGTGCTGGAGTTTTTGAATAGAGTTAGGATAGCCATTTCTCTCTAGAGCAGTGATGGGCAACCTTTTGAGCTTGGTGTGTCGAAATTCGCCAAAAAACTGAGCATAATAGGGGTGGTGTGTCATTTCGGAAAAACAAAACAAAACAAAACACCATAATTTCATGTTATTTATAGTTTAAATAACAAAAATGTATAATTGTAATATATAACTGTTTTTAATAAACCAAAATAGGTAAATTAATTTAGGTGGAATTGTCATCTATGGTGCACAGACTGTCTACACTACACTACAGCAAATGTTTCTTCCTTGGCATGCGTCCGCGTGTCATTGAAAATGGCTACGTGTGTCAGACACACGTGTCATAGGTTTGCCATCACAGTTGTAGGATTAAGGATGTTAACTTTGTAAATGGAACCTCCATTATCTACCCTATATGTCAGCTGATACATTATGTTTGTTCTTTCTTTGCTTGGGTTTGAATACTGGCTTTGTCATTCACTGTCTTTGTTATCTGGGGAAATCTTTTTAATCTCTCTAGGGCTTGATTTACTCATGTGTAAAATGAAGAAATTGTACTAAACAATTCTGAATGTTTCTTCTAGCTTTAAAACTATGCACCTTTGGTGGAATGACTGTTCTGGAATAGTCCTCAAAAGGAAGTATAACAGTTGAGTGATTTCAATAGAAGCTTTGAAAGCAGGACAACATATTCATGAAAATTGTTAAAAATTTTTTTAAAAAGATTTTTATTATTAACATTCATTAAAAATTTTTTGAGTACCAAATTCTCTCCCTCTTTCCAGCCCAATCCTCAACCACTGAGAAATCAAGTAATACAATATTAATTATACATGTGAAGTCATGCAAAACATATTTCCATATTAGCTATGTTGTAAAAAAAAAGGCAAGAAAATAAAGTGAAAAAAGTATGTTTTACTCTACACTCAGAGTTCAGTGGTTCTCTTTCTGGCGATGCATAGTATCAAGTCATGGAAATGATCAGAAAAGTTTGCAAATGGTTATTATTATAATTGTTATGTTTATTGAATGGACATTGCTTTAAATGTTGGAAAGCAGTAAAACATTCTTTGTTTTTGAATGGAAAAAAAATTATGCTCTTCTTGAAGGGATAGTTGTCTTTTGGGCTGACGTTCTTTCAGTAAATAGAATCCATTGAGCTTGTTAGTCAAATATTGAGTTTTCATCCTTTGATCATTAATCATAGAAATGACTAAGTGGTTAAAAAATACCAGAATAATGTATATCCCCAAAAGATGTTGGGATATTAACTACCTCAAGTGGTTAATTTCTTAAGAAATATTCTTAGAGAACTGTATGTTTGGATTTTAGCCAGCTGGGTTCTCCTAAATATATTCCTTCTGTGTGCTATAGCGGAAAAAAAGTATTGGATTTGGAGTCGGCAGAGATATGGGTTCAAATCCCACTTAAGACATTTATAAAGTCTGTGATCTCAAGCAAGTCCGTTAGCCTCTCAAGCCTCAGTTTCCTTATCTCTAAAACACCTAGAGGACCTACCTCAGAGAACTGTTGTGAAGAGCAAAGGTAAGGTAAGGTATATGCAAATGTTATATAAATGTCTACCATGATAATGATGGAGATGGTGGCAAATCAGAGCAGGACTAAGGAGAAGAGAATATCATAGAAGCATAGATTTAGAGGAAGAAAGAACCTTGGACCCATAGACAGGACTTGGGAAACTCACAAAGTTAATGAGTCTGAAGAGGGATTTGAACCCAGACTGAGGATTCACAGTCAGGGTCGGGGACCAATATACACAGAGTTAACTAGATTTGAATTAGCAGAGCAGGATTAAGATGCTGAGTACCAGAAAGAGTTCAAGGCAGGACCAGATAGGATGATTCATAATGGAATCACAAGGTTCTCTAGCTCACTGCTTCCTTCTAAGGTAAATACTTCCCAAACACCAGGGAAAAGGAGGAGAAGGCAGGAGGGCAGGTACAAGTTAGTTAAAGGCACATTAATAAGAACATGATGGAAGGTAGGGTTAAGAAAGAGTTTAAGGTATCCAAGGAACTAACTTTTACTGACACCATCCTTATCAACAATTTAACAAGCAATTAAGTGTCTACTATGTGCCATGTGGGCACTGAGTGGTTCAGTGGATAGAGTACCAGGCTTGGATCTAGAACATTCAAATTTGGCTGAAGCCACTTCCTAGCTGTGTGACCCTGAGCAAGTCACATAGCCCTGTTTGCCTCAGTTTTCACATCTGTAAAATGATCTGGAAAAGGAAATAGAAAACCATTCCAGTGTTTTTGCCAAGAAAACCTCAAATGGGGTCACAAAGAGTCAGATATGACTGAAAATCACTGAACGACAACAAAAATGATATACTCAGACACTTCAGTGACAAATTGGATTATTGAGAGTGATGCCTTCAGACATAGCTTATTAATTGTGAGTGAGTTAATGACAATCATAACTTTAAAATTTCATGGATCTTTAACCTGACTTTGGTGTATGGCCCGGGACATATTCTTCATTATCTTATGCTTCAACTTTCTTCTTTCTAAGGTATGAAAGTGCTGTAAAAATATGGCATTTATTACCCTCATGAATAACATGCAAAATCATATATAACATGCTTTGCAAATCATAAAGAGCTATGTAAATGCTAGTGATCATCATCATTGTTATTATATGATGATGATGATGGTTTTGTTGATGATGAGTCAGTCCTCCATACAAGTACTCCTCAAATGCTTCATCACAGAGGAGATATGACTGATATTCTCAGAGACTATACTAGAAAAATCCATGAGGTCCTAGCAAATTAGAAAGCCTTTAGAATATGGGATTGGTGACAGATTTTAGGCCTGTTGTCTGAGGGCCAGCCAAGCTGAGCTGGACACAGTAATGACATTTTAAGTCATGATAACTCTTCCAGGACATCTACTAAGTCAGAAAGGTGGGGTAGACAACTGCTAGGAGGAGGAAACGATCATTGCTGGCATCATTGATCCTTCAACTAGTCAAGGGTCTAATGTGATACACTTCAATGAACAGATGGCAACTTTTCCATATCCTCTTTCAGACTGGGCAATGCTTATCCACAGCTTCCTAGAAATCTTCCTTGGGAGACCTCTTCTATATTTTTATTTGAATACCCCTTACATTCTGATTTAGAATTAATTCTTTGTATTGCTTCCAAGACAGGAAGGGCTAGACAATGGGAGTTAAGTGATTTGCCCAGGGTCACATAGACAGGAAGAGTCTGAGACCATATTTGAACCCATGATCTCCCACCACTAGTCCCAGCTTTGTATCCACTGAGCTACCCTAGCTGTCCCTTCTCCCTCCTTTATCTTGATGCTGTGAATATCAATGGATCATGTGGGATGTCCGTCCTATGCTCATCATACTTACGGGTCCCACTTCCTTTTTCTGATCCTTTGTGAGGGCAGTCTTTATGCCAATTTTCCTAAACAATGAATCTTTGGTAATACATTGCAACCTACATAAGTTCCACCATTTGCATCTCTTAGGTGCTTTTGGTGACCCCCAAGTTTCCAATTCTTTGGAGAATGTAGTATTCCCATTACTCAGAGTCAAGTGAAATTATCAGAAGAAGGATGTAAAAAAAGATGGGCTCTTATTTTAGTGAGGGGTTTGGGGGCATTAAGACACCATGTAATTTCTCAAAGTTATTATAACTCACTCTTTCCTCTCTTAACCCAATTCTGACTCTGGTTTTTTTAACCCTTACCTTCCCTCTTAGAATCAATACTGTGTATTGGCTCCAAGGCAGAAGAACGCTAAGGGTGAGGCAATGGGGGTTAAGTTACCTGCCCAAGGGCACACAGCTAGGAAATGTCAGAAGTCAAATTTGAACCCAGGACCTCCTGTCACTAGGCCTGGCTCTCCATCCACTGAGCCACATTAGAAAATACTTCCCAAATAGTAATAACAACAACAATATATATAACATATATAAATATAATATTATATCTGTATTATAAATATAATATTATATATAAAACTTACTATGTGCCAGGCATTATATTAAATGTTTTATAATTATTATTTTATTTTATCCTCATAAAGACTCTGGGAAGTAGGGGTTATTATTATCCCCACTTTATAGTTGAAGAAGTGTCTATTTATAGGAAGTATCTAAAACTGCATTTGAACTTGGGTCTTTCTAAATCTAGACCCAGAGCTCTATTCACTGTCTGCCTCTAACCTTATAATGAACAAATGACAGACTCAGGGAGTTTTTCTGAACCTTTCAGGCTTCTCTGTGACTGTAGAGATGTCGTCTGTTATACAGTATGGTTTGTAGAAGTCTGCTTGTTATCTTTTTATTCCTCCATTAAGTATCCCCTAAAATCCCACGTAAATGATTCTCATAAAACAGAGACGGAAAAGGAGGTTTATGATTTAGTAGTCAATGATACTTTCACAATGGCCCTTTTTTGTGCAGCAATAACATCTAGGATTTTTCTTCCTCCCAAGTATTCAGTCGCTCCCCCTCTTCCAGTTATCTTAAGACCTGACCCCTCATGCTCTCTGTTGAACTGCCCCCACCATGGACATCCTCTGTGTATACTTGTTATGGTCTACTTGCTCTGCTTGTCTTTATTTTCTTTAGATCTATTTTATGCTTCTTCGTATGAGACACTGGGGACTGGTGCTAGAATCCAAATGTGGTGGTTCCTCTGTCATTGAGAGACAGAACAGATTGTTATAGGAATCTTGACAGCTCTTCTCCCTTTTTGGCCTGTTTGTTCTCTTCCTAGTTTCACAAAATAACTGTTCTTGGGAAGATCTAGTTTACCAGAGTCTCTTAACAAGCTTTAAAAAATTATTTTCCCCAGTGTTCATATTATTTATTAACTATAAAAATCACGTAATTCTATAAAGGGTTACACTAAAGGCAGTTAGGTGGTGCAGTGGGTAGAGTGTGGGACCTGGAGTCAGGAAGACCTAAGTTCAAATCCAGCTAAAGACACCAGTTAGCACAGTGTCTGGCACACAGCACTATATAAATGTGAATTATTATTACAGGCTTTACTTCACAAGTTGTCTCCCATGGTACATCACAATCATACAAAATTCCTTGTAAGATGTAACAACAGAGATGGCTTTGTTTATTGACCTTCTGATTATAAACATAAAATGAAGACTAGAACAGGAAAATGCACATTTACCACAGTTATTTATCATTAGAGCTATCTGACACTACATCCAAATACTCCAGACATTCATTTGTGAATGATATGGCGGGGATTGCATCGAATCTTGGAAAGCTGCAGCTTTTTCTAAGTGAGATTCATAATCATGCAAAAGAGTTTCACTTATCCATCTGCACTGAAATTTTAAAAGGGAGAAGAATATCTGTTGTTGAAAATATGACATACAGTTGAAAGGATACCTTTTAGAATTCTTATTTCTTGGACAGACACTTTGGATTGATGAGCTAAGCCCAAAATTATTTTGGTGGAGGAATAATTAAGGCTTTCCCAATAAGGTCTATGGTAACTCCAGATATTTACACGGCAAAAACAAAGTGGATGAATTTGCCCAGATTATGATGTGTTGCTGGACAGCTCATCTGAATGTGTATATGGGTATGCTATTTTGGTGTGTAGTTATTTTAGATAGGTAATGCAGTTGGAGAATGAGGTAGGTCAGAGTCGATTTTGGAAACTGTGTAGTACTTTGAATGATTCTAAGCTATTGCTGCAACAAAAAGTCATCTTTTAAACAACAATATTTTTTAATGGTGCAGTAGCTGCAGATCCTAAAGCACTACAAGTTAAGAAAAGTAAAAATAATAAATTTAATGTCTTGTGTATGGGAAATGGTACAAAAGAAACCAAGATAGTGAAGGATTAAGCACTTATACCGTGCTCAGAGTTTTTTCAGAGAAAAATATTTCTCTATTTGATCCTCACAACTACTCTGTGAGGTAGGTTCTATTATTATCTCTGTTTTACAGATCAGGAAGCTGAGCCAGAGAAAGGCTAAATGACTTGTTCAGAGTCACACAGCTAGTAATTGAGGCCATATTTGAACTCTAGTCTTTTTGATTCTAGGTCTTAGTATTCTGCCCATTTTATCATCTATTTTTTTCTCAAAATAAAGGATAAGCAACTGGACAGCCCAAGTGTTGTTACAGTGGCGTTTTGTGAAATAATAAAATAATTATAGGTAAGTTTCTCTGGGTACTTGCTTGGTAGATACTTTATGTTAGATTTATGGAAGAATATGTACTAGAATCATAAAGGATGAGAAGATAGGCTGTGAATGAGGGGAGTACACCACCCAAGAGCTTATGGATTCCTGAAGTGGTTGTTCAATTGTTTCTGACTCTTATGATCCTATTTGGAATTTTCTTGGCAAAGGTACTTGAGTGGTTTGCCTTTTTCTTCTCTATCTGATTTTACAGATAAGGAAATGAAGGCAAACAGGTTTAAGTGACTTGCCTAGGGTCACATAGCTAGTGTTTGAGGTCAGATTTGAACTCGTCTCCCTGACTCCTGGTCTGGCACTGTCTATGCTGTAATAATAATAATGGATCTTAACTAATTGATGGTGACGGGTGTATGTACACACACATAGACAAAGACACATTCATTCATTTCCCTTTCCACTATCTTAGTTTAGGATCTTATCACTTCTTTTAGGACTACATTAGAAACCTCTGGTCTCTAGACTCTGAGCTACCTGACATTTTACACAACTTCAAGGTTTACATACATAACTTATGTAAAAAAGGTTTTACATGCATTATCTCATTTGATGTTCACAACATCCTATGAGGAAGGCACTACAGTTATTATTACATACCAGTTTCACAGGTGAGGAAAAAGGCTTAGAGAATTTAGAGATTTGCTTTTGATCACACAAGGTACAAGTCAGAGGTGGGATCTGAACCCTTGTCATCTCCTGACACCAAACCAAGCAATCTTTCCTCTACACGGTGCTGCCTTTTCAAACCACAGCTGTCAAAATAATCTTTCTCATGTATAGGTCTGGCCTTGTCACATAGCTGGTTAAAAAAACCTTCAGTGACTTCCTACTGCCCATAGGATAAAATATGAGCTCTCTCACTTGGCTTGGCCATACTTTAGCCTCATAATTTAGTCCCAACACAGTCTTATTTCATATTACTTTGAGACTCTTTTGGAGCCAAATTAGGCTGCTATCTGTTCTTCTGTTACATTCTGTATTAGCACATTCAAGACCCTTTTCCTGGAACACATGTACTCCTCATCTATCTCTGCTAAAAATCTACCTTCCTTCAAGTTCAAGCTCAAACACCACCTTCTTTGTGAACCCTTCCTCATTGGTCATTCAGCTGAAAGTGGTCTTCCCTTCCTCAAATATTCTTAAGAGTGTTTTGCTCCTTTTAAGTTCCTTTGCTTCATAAAGAGTACTTTCCTTTGCTTCCATTATGTTTTCCCTTTTATCATATTTATTTATGCAGTTGCCATTCTTCTACCTTTCAGAGCTTTAGCCAAGGTGACTGGCATGTAGTTATTCAATCCTTCAGTTGTGTCTGAGTCTTTGTGACCCTGTGGGCCTTATCACACCAATACTTTCCATGGGGTTTTCTTGGCAAAGATACTAGGGAGAGGTTTGCCATTTCCTTCTCCAAGAGTGGCACCTAGTAAGTGTTTAATAAAAGTCTGCTGGATGGAGGAAGGAATGATATCTTCAAAAGGAAATGATTTCCTCTTTTTGTGGAGGCCTTTGGAAATATTATAACAATTGAGGTGAGTGCCTACCTAGGGTTAGTCATATAGTACAGAGCTCAAATAACACATTGATATGTCTATGTACCCATTTTTTTCCAGACAGAGACACAGATTCAGATCCTGGAAGTTTCACTGTTTCCAGGCCTGAGTTGTTACAGCTATCAAAATGGGGCTGTCTAGCTAGATCTATAAAACAGAATATGTTTTATAGGAGCTGAGAAACGGCTGTTTCCCCATTTCAGCATTAAAAGGGAGAACAAGCCATAAGTCTCATGGGTGGATATTAAGACTATGTCGAAAGTTTATTTACTTAAAGAAATGTGACATGTAGCTAGTTAAGTGTTCAGTTTATGAGAGATAATGGCCTGATGTGTGAAAATAAGAGGGGAGAAAGGATGTATATACATAGTCATTTCAGCAGGTTTCCACTTGTGATTAATGAAAAAAAGGAAACAGCAATAAACACAGAGTTAAAAAAAAAGTGATGGGGGGGGGGGGGAGGTAAAATCCAAACTTAGAACTGAAGGTGAAAAGAACTGCAAAAGCTTTGGGGAAGAGGCTACAAAGAAGTAACTTCCATTCCTTTAAGCCATTTCTTTAGTAAAATAAAGACGCTATTAAAGAAAGTCATTTCTTAGTAAAACAGAGACATTATTAAATAAAGACAACACTAGGCTGTTGAGGAAGAATGAAAACTTGGAAAATTCAGTTAAATATAACAATCTGTGAGGATTGAATTTCTCTAAATAGGATGGAGAAGATCCCTATAGTGCCTGGTAAAGATATTACAGACTCTAGGGACAATCTTTTGCTTTTAGGGAACGTTTAGAAACAGGTAATAGACAAAGACATAGGCTTTACTTTCCCCATGACTGTTCCATGTTGGGACTTAACTAGATATATTATTTTGAACATAATTAAACATTTACTGAATTCCATTTATGTGGTTATTACTCATAGTGCAGGATTCTATGCATTTTCCCTGGTGGTGGCTACCATGCTCTGTCTTTAAAAAATGTTTCAATGTGCATAAAAAGACTAATGTTATTATAAAAATGATTTATTCCTTGTCTTGGCCCACTTTCATATTCTTTGTTTTTCTAAAAAAGGAGAAGAAACAGTAATAAAATACTTACTCTAAAGAGATATATAAAACATACATAGATAATATTAAAACAGAAAAGTTATGCAGATTTAAAGGCCTTTTTCCTATGTGTAAAGAAATACCAGTGAGAAACACATGCCTACCATTGTAAAGAATAGTTTAAATGAGATAATTATGCTAAGTGCTTTTTCAACCTTAAGGTGCTATACAAATTTTACCTCTTGTTCTTTACTTCAAGCAAATGAAGAAATGGTGGAAATGAATCAAATTTGAATTGTGGCATGAAACATACTGCTGGTAATGGTAGCAAATGTCTGAAGGTCAAGAGTTCTCTGGGTCCTGGCAGAAGAGGAGGACACAGGGGCATCTGGGTAGCTCAGTGGAGTGAGAGTCAGGCCTAGAGACGGGAGGTCCTGGGTTCAAATCTGGCCTCAGACACTTCTCAGCTGTGTGACCCTGGGCAAGTCACTTGACCCCCATTGCCCACCCTAACCACTCTTCTGCCTTGGAACCAATACACAGTATTGATTCCAAGATGGAAGGTAAGCGTTTAAAAAAAAAAAAAAAAGAGGAGGACATGCATGTATAAGACTGGCCTCCCTCAGCTTCCGGGTCTTTGTTCTGGCCCACACTGTCAGAGCAGTGAGGAGAAGAAAGGGAGAGAGGTCTTAGGCATGGCATGACTCCATGAAGTTCCCTGCAGAGAGGCAGAAACTCATGCTAACTATGTTTGTCTTGAGCTCTCTTCTATCTTAAGAATATTCAAATGGGAGATCAGAAATGACATCTCCAAACCATCCTTAGTAGACATCTAAATTAGTTGTGGCTCTGATGGAGGGAGTGTGGCAGGCAAAATTAAAAATCTGCCACTGTGGTTAAGGCCCTCTTCTGATTGTCATGTTTTTAAAAATAGGAAATGTATATTGCCATGCTGCATTTCTACAGGGATTTTTCATTTTCCTAGAAATTTCATAGAAAATAGAAATTTTCATTTCATAGAAACAAAAGTGGGTAAGAACTTGTTAATTCATCAATATTCTGTATACTTCTTGGTATTTAGGAAAATGGTAAACATTCCTGGCTGGAACCTCCTACATAAGATGACAAACTTCCACTGAGAAGGTTCTTCTGAATTTACTAATTTCATCTTGAATAGCAAACACGAACATAATTTCTTATAGTTTGCCAAGTTAAAAAAAAGAATCCCTGAAATCAAAATGTTCTATGCTATATATTTTGAAGAGTTGTTTATTGGCTTAATGGTTTTTTAAAATGGATGCATTATATTTTGACACAAATACTTGTAGATACTCCCTCCTGACCTCCCCTTCCCCAAAGGCTATTAACTGGTAGTACATATCACTTTCTACTTCTATAGTCTTCTAGTTATTTTATTTTATTATATTCTAGTTTCATTATTAATTTATCTTTCCCTAAAGGCTATTCACTGACAGTACAAACCACTTTTTGCTTCTGTAATTTTATGAATTAATTTATTTCATGTACTGATTAACTCTATAGCAAGGGATGATGTGTGTTTTGATAGTATGGCATCAACACTGTCCATTGCATTTGACTTGAGTTATGTGGTTGTTTTTGTTATTGATATTGTTATGATTTTGTTACTATTATTCATACAAAAGTAGTCCAATCTTACTCTTCCCTATAATCTTTATTTTAATTCATATACAACAAAAGAGAAGAACAAATGTGCAAAGATCTTACTTTTGGGGGGGGGGTAAATTAAATGTAAGTCAAGTTAGCTCTTCTACTTACATTGAGAGTCTAGAAGTAACCTACTTATCAATGAGAAGAGACCAGTATTGGAAAAATAATCTGATTTATAGTCATAGACTAAGACATTTGGAACTCAGCAATATTCTCAAGCTAATAATAGTAGGGTACAACATCTTATGAGACTGAGTAAATGAGGAGGCAGATTGGATTCAGGTTGAAGCCTAAATACAAGTAGTCTGTTAGTTCCTTGACTAATATTCAGTATTTATTTCCTTAAAAAAGGAACAACCAGACAATGACTTAGGAGAGACTGTTCCAGTTAAATCTTAACCCCTCTCTACTCATACTCTGCAAGATCTAGTGACACTGGCCTCCTTGCTATTCCATTAACAAGACTCCATTCCCAAGTGTGGGCATGGTCCCTAGGATGCTCTCTCTTTTCCTTTCTACCTCTTGGCTTCCTTCAACCCCACTTTCTTAAAGGAAGCCTTTCCTGTTGGCCTCCTTAATTTTAGTGTCTTCTCTCTGTTAATTATATTCAATTTATCCTTGTATTTCACTTTTATCTAGTTCTTTCTTTGCATGTTGTCTCCACCTCTGGATTGAGTTCCTTGAGAGTAGGGACTATTTTGAAAAAATTTGTTTTGTTTTGCCTTTTTTGGTCTGTCTAGCACTTAGCATAGTGCCTGGCCTTCATAGGTGGTTAATCAATGTTTATTAATTGACTGAAGAATATGACTGTAGATATAGCCAGCCATTCCTTTTCATAACAATTGTGTATTTCTGGCACCTAGCTGAAAAATCGTTTCCTGAGAAAAGTCCAAGTAACAGAGAATAGTATTGTGTGATCCGGGTGAGGGGATGTGGATAAGCACACATTGACAAAACCTTGAATTTTTAAAGGAATTCAAATTTAATCTAAAAGGGAAAGTTAAGAACTCATTAAAGGTAAGCTCACTAAAAGCACTGAGGTTGGAAAATAATACACCTACTCATACTACTAGGGTAACACAGAAATATTAATGCTATGTTTTAATACATAGGGAATTTCCACAACATGCCATGCACCATTTACATGGCATGCTTCCTGCCCTAAATGAATTTATATTTCAAGGTAGCATTTCACATGCCACATAGGTAGGACAAAAATAATACAAAAATAGGGAGAGAGACTGGATCTGTAATTACAGGTACTGGGAATCATTAGTGTTATAAATGCTTAGGAGAAAACTCCTAAGAAACTCCCTCTACTAATGCAGGTTGGAATCTTCTCAGAAACTTGGAGTCTTATAGAGTGGAACACCAATAAGTTGGATACTTGGGTGACACCATGGTTAGAGTGTCAGGCTTGGAGTCAGGAAGACTCAAATTCAGCCTTAGATACTTATTAGTTGTAAGACCCTGGGCAAGTCCCTTAACCTTTTAGTTTTTGTTTCCTCATTTGTAAAATGAGTTGGAGAAGGAAATGGCAAACCACTTCAATATCTTAGCCAAAAAAAATCTCAAACGGGGTCAGGAAAAGTCAGACATGATTGAAAAACAATTTAACAGGTAAGTTAAATTACTTGCTCCAAGTCATTGGAGTTAGTATTTATCTCTCAGAGGTTGACCTTGAACACAAGTTTTCATAGCTAAAAGGTCAGTTCTCTATTCCTTTGGTCATGCTACTTTTCAATATATATTTATTATTTCTGAAGGCAGATTTTCAGATTTAAAAAATTTTAAGTCATTATAGCAATTGAGAATTTGCATAACCCCCTTTGCTCACAATTACTCCATGATTTAAGTAGATATTTTTGGCATTTTAGGGAATATTCAACTTTGCTCACTCCCCCCAATAATTTTCTCATAGTCAGAGAATATTGAATAAAGAGAAACAACATTTCTAATATCTATGTGCTCATTCAAGGCAAGTCCAACTATCAAGCACTATTACTTTTCTTTACAATCCCATATAACTGTGAAACAAAGATGAAAGGGAATGATAATTGTCAAAGGAAGATTTCTAAGCTAGGTGACTCTTCTTAGATCACTTAACCCTTCCGGGTCTCAGCTTCCTCATCTGCAAAATTAGGCCCCTTCTACCTTTAATATTGTATGGTTCTATGATTTTTAGAGCATTGACAGAGTTAGATTCAGAATTATCTTTGAGGATCACTGAATCAAGGAGATAGGTATAGAACCCACTGGTGTGGGGGGCTTTCTTTAGGCTTTGGGGGCTACCATGCTAACAGTTCTGGGTAGTAATTCAGGGATATCAGCCTACCTACCGGTAATACCTGGGCCTTTTTTTCCCAGCAATATCCTCCCTGAAATCAGCTTATATTCCATCGTCTCACTTCTAAGATTTGGCATTACTAAGGCAAAATGGTAGACTACCTCCTGCTCCTTTCTCCTTTATTCTCTCTTCCAACATAATGAAAGAAACTGTTGGTGTAGGTAGATGAGGGGCAAATTATCTGTGTGATTTTCCCCAGGCATATGCATTCAGTGATGAGTCATACTCACACATAGAGAATGTTGGTCTTCCCACCGAGGGTGAAAAAGGGTAGTAAAAGGACCAAGGACATCTTCTAAAGGTTAGGAGATGAGCAGAAGATGAGAGCTGGCTTGTCTATGCTATACCTCTTCCATTTTTGCCTTGTCCAACTTCACATAAAAGACTGGAAGGAGAAAGACAGATGTGCCTCTAACTATAGTAATTGGCTAAATGGGCAAAACCCAGATAACATGAATTATCACCCAGCCTCTTTATCATGTTGTTGACATCAGAGTCAAAGGCAAATGGGAAAAAAAAAACCAAAACAAAACAAAACTTAGTCTAACTTTCAATTTTTAAGTTATTGTTAGATCTGAAATTTCTCTCACTGCAGAGGTTTTATTTTGGAAAAGTGCCAAAACATACTTTTAGCCATATTTAAGTAACTGGAACATGAAAAAAAAGTATTTTTTTAAAAAGCCATATAAACCATAACCAGATGCTCTCAAATAACCCTTTGCGTGTACATAGCACCTTCCTTTCAGTCTGGGATTCATTTTATTCACTCTTGGACTGCAGCCACAGTAGGTAGAAAATAGCAATTATTTAGGAGCCATGGCGATGCCACGTAACACCTCTACATGGGAAGTAAACAGGAACAGCATATCCGATTCTCCCTTTCAGTAGGTTTGCATAACCTTGACCATTATAATACCCAAGACTTTCGGAAAAAGCCAAATGGGAAGCTGGCATGAAGTCAACAAACCTGCAAAATGAAAATTACGTCAGGGCTACGGTTCCTATAAAAAGCATGAGGGTCACAGGTGATCAAGCAGCCCGGGACTAAGGCTGCATAGCTCACATGAAAGATCACACTTTTTTGTAGCTCAGGTCCAATTAACATTGGGCAAGGCATTGACTTGGGGGCTTTGGGGAAAACTGGGAGAAATAATTCATGAAATGATGCCCAAGTTGCTTATAAACACAGTCCTGTGGAAATGCTAAATGAAGGAATAAAAAGGAAGTATGGCACTTTCTCCCTCACTACCATTAGTTCCTATAAGCCCTTGGATTGCTGGCAGAGTCTTCTTGTTTATTAATTTTACTAGGACCACCCTGTCTTAACTTGAGAGGACTAACAGAATATATCCCTGTTGTATGTCTGCGATTGGAAAGTTTCAAAGTGGCTCTTTCAGAGCATCTGATTCGGCAAAAAATGCTTTTCTGAATTAAGAAGACAAGTCATCTTTCATTTAATGATGACAAGATTATTTGCAGTTAAAAGAAAGAGCTGTCTAGTTGTGTCTATGAGTGGTGGGGTTTTCTTGGCAAAGATAATGGAGTGGCTAGCCATTTCCTTCTCTAGCAATTTGACAGATGAGGAAACTGAAGCAAAAAGGATTAAGTGACTTTCCCAGGGTCACACAATGATTAAGTATCTAAAGCTACATTTGAACTCCAGTCTTCCTGACTGGAGCACTGGCTCTATCCCCTATGCTACCTCGCTGTCCTAAAGACTAAAATCATACTATGGTTAGGACAGAAAAAAAAAAAAAAAGGATGGTGCATAAAAAAGACAAAAGAAGTTTGCTTTGAAGTTACAGAGTCTGAGTTCCAATCCTGGCTAGCACTATGTGTATATCTCTGGGCAAACAGCTTCATGTCTCTGGGCTTTGTCTCCCTTATCAATAAAATGAAGGTGTTGAAGAAGTTGGCTGTTGGTTCTCTAGTTCATTCAGAGTAGATGATCTATAAGGTCCCTCCCAACTGGAAACTGCTCATCTTAGGATCTTGTTAATGCTCTGATATAGAAGCCAGCAGGAAACTAAGAGAGATAAGTGCTAGAATGATTCCTTTAATTTCTTTATCTCCCCAATTATCATTGCATTATTGAAAAGTGGTTGAGACAGACAGTGAGATTTTTCTTCAGCAGGATAGACTGACAAAGCTCCTGGGAAATAACATGGCACCAGGAGAGCCTTATGTAACAACAGTATCAGAATAGGACACTTTAGGAATGTCTCATAGCTGAAACAGCTGACCTCTGGTATTCTGGCTCATTTGGAATATATGTAATGGATCCTGAAACCTGGATCAAAGTCCAGATGTATGCCAAGGAATTAGTAGTTCCATTTCTTATACCAAAACCGCAGCAACAACAAATCATGAAAACACTCATTAATTGATAACAAATGAGAAGAGTTGGAACATCTATACTTGTGACTCTGAAATTCTGAGCTCAAGAATATTACATGTGAAGCTCTCTTTATTTTGTTTTTTCTAAATGATATTCAATGCAATCATTTCTTATTCAGGGGCTATGCTGCAGTGTGTAGATTAACTAGTATTCTATCATTCCATTTTTGCTATTTACAGGATAGAGTTGGCCTCCAAGTCAGGAGCATTTGATTGAGTTCAAGACTCACTTCTGACATACTGGTTGTGTGACCTTGGGCTAAGGACATTTAACTTCTCAATGCTCCCAAGCAACTCTCAAATAATTTTGCATAATACTTGGCGATATACACTGAAGAGAGTTTCCTTACCTGTAGTTCCTTGCGTCGTTGAAATCATAGGACTTAACTATCCCCTTTTCTTCCCCCCCAAATAAGTCTGCTAGGGGAAAAAATACTTAAGATAGGATAAAGAGATGTTGTATATATTATATGTAGGCAGACTGAATATCTATGTTTCTTATTGCCTAATACCACTGATAATTAAGAGTTGTTAGAAAGGTCGTCAGTGGAGGAATCACAGTGAATTTTTCTTGTAGTTTAGTGTAAAAAGCACTATCTAGGCCAGAAGTTAGAAGATCTGTGCCCTTACTGGCCTGCTTAGGCTATGTAGCAGTGTGTCCTATGGCAAATCTCTGAATCTACTTTGTTCTCAGTTTCTTTATTTGTAAAAATCAAAGAAATGAAAGAGATGGTCTCTAAAATCTCTTCCAACTTCTTGATTCTCTGACCATTTGCTTACTCAAAGTCATGTGGGTGGACCATGGGCATGTGCTCTCTACCAGTGTGACCTACCTATAGAGTATTTGTCACTTTGCTGCAAAATATATTAAATATATTTAAAATAATTTTACAGGGCCAATGTTTTATTTTTACTTCTACATAATTTTAAAATATGAGAAGTCTCAAGTTTTCTGAGCACCTGCCAAGAAATCATGGTTTGTTGTTTTTCAGACATTTCTGACTCTTTGAGATCCCATTTAGGTTTTTCTTGGCAAAGAAACTGGAGAGGTTTGCCATTTCCTTCTCTAGCTCATTTTACATATGAGGAAACTGAGGCAAATAGCATTTAAGTGATTTGCTCAGGGTCACACAGCTTGTCAGTGTCTGAGGCCAGATTTGAACTCATTAAGATGAATCTTCTTGGTTCCAAGCCCAGTGCTCAATCTACTGGACCATCAAGCTGCTCCTATCATGGTTACTGAAAACATGGGGGAGAAAAATATAGTATTGGGCTTCCTTAAACCATTAAACTTTAAACTTCCTTAAACCATTTATGTCCATGACTGGAAAAGATCTTTGCAAAATTGGGAATGACTCTGACTAGCTATATGAACCAGTGAGAGTATTATAGCTCCAGGACGCGTATCGTATTTTTGTTTCATGTAATGACTCAAGATGACCTCAGTTATTTGAACAGCGTGGAGGTCCAAGTAAAACTGTCTAGTTTAACTAAAGCATTACTATGAAAAACATGGATCGTGTGTTTTACTTACTCTAGCTCATAAAAGTAAGAACACTGAAGAGATGACTGCAATCAAAGAGAGAGTGAGATTAGAGTAGAATATTGTTGCTATTGCATCATTTTTGACAGGTTGTTCCAGACATATTTCAAGCTTTACACATGAAAAGAGAATGTGCTCACTGCTTAGAACACAGGATCAGCAAATAATCTGCTTATGGGTAATGAAGAGTCAGCTGTATTTTCACAAATGTCCATTTACATTTCAGCTAATATATCTTCTTAGTTAAGTTTTGTACAGAATGCTCTCTTGCAGTTACCTCAGAGTTCCAAGTCAGAAAGAGATATTGGCTGCCATAGGCAGTAAACACAAAGAATCACAGGTTTAATCTGAGAGGTCATCTGGTGACCTAATCCTTCCCCCCCTCCTTATTTTACGAAGGAGAAAACTTAGATACGTGACTTAGTCAAGGCTATATAGGCTTTAAGTGGTATAGTCATGATTTGAACTCAGAAGACCTTCAGATTCCAAATCTACTTTTTCCCCCCCTAATCTCCCAATTGCAAATTTGGTACAATACTTTAAGTAAGGCTGTTAAAGCAATCATCTCCCTAGCAAAGCAAATGGAAATTTATGGCATAAAAGGATTCACCATATATCACTAGCTGGGATTCACTTAAAAAGGTCACGTTTGAGACGGCAACAGGGCACTGTGGACCCAGGTTCCTTCTAGGAGGCTTCTGATGTTGGCTAACATACACATGCATCTGAAATGACCTCTGGGAGGACGCCTTCAAAAGCCGCCTGCCAAAGAGGGTGGTATTGACAGATGTGAATTTGAGCTGACACATTCATGTGCACACACATAAACACACACACACACAGCAGGTACCTGTCACTACTTGTCTCCTCTGGGCAGATGGCTAGTTGCTCTCGAGTCCCTTCGCACCAGAGCCTAGTCTAATTATCTCCTTTTTTTCTCTAAAAACTGACAAGCTAAGGGGTCAGTGTTCGGCAAAGGCCACCTGCCCTCGGAGTATGAAGAGTGTTGGCCAGAGAGTGAGGGGGGTTCTATTTAGTGTCTGGTCCCGGGCAGGGCCAGGGTCCTCACGGCCTCACCTTTGGACTGCTACCGTTTCAGGTCTTGGACTGCGAAGTGCCTTTGTTTTGGCAGGTGGCAGAACAAAAACTGAGAAAGGATCAAAAAAAAGAAAAAAGAAAAGAGAAAAGCATTACGGTGGGTTCCAGGAAACCCTAGGACTCCTCTGCTTGCAGAGACAACCTTATTGGGAATTCTGAGAAAAAAAAAAAGAGTGGTCAGTTTCTTTACTGCATGCTTGAGAAACTAGACTCTGGAGTGATTAAGAAGAGATTGCTGCCAGGCAATAATAGAAACTTTAAAGAGGAGGCATTCGAACAGTAAGGTAAGCTGGCTTTATTCCATGTTTGTTGTTGTCATCGAGAAGCAGGCAATGGTATTCTATTACCCTGTAACCCAAGAGATGGGAATTGTAAACACTACACTCCAGGAGTTATGCTTGACTTATTTTTAACATTCTCAAAATAGAAATGGTAACTCTCAGGTAGGATATGTAACTTCTGAGAGACCGGATTTAAGGGATACTTGGAAAAAAATAGTGGAAATACACTATCTAAATAAGTGACTTCGATGTTAAATTGAATAATATTTGGATAAGTGAAAATCATGTATTTAATTTAAGCCTTACTTCAAGAACTCATGATCTCATCTGTGGGAGGCCTCAACCTTAGTGGAAACACTATAAGCTGCTGCTCTTGGAAAAAAATAAAAGAAGTCATCACCTGGTGATCCCTGGTAACAAAAATCTCTAAAACTTGGCTAGGTTGGTTCTTGAGCAAACCACACAGTCCAGTGTCAGGTTGGTCTTCAAAGTCTCCTTCTCTTGGTAAGATCTGATAGAGCTGCACTCTTGGGAATGAAATAGCATTCAAGACCAGTCACAATATGCCATCAGAGGAGGAGTTAAGAAAGTCAAAAGAAAGGTTTAAATTTTAGGCCATATAGTGATCTTCTTTTAAAATAATCCTTACCTTCTGTCTTAGAATCAACACTATGTATTGGTTTCAAGGCAGAAAGTGGTAATGGATAGCCAATGAAGGGTAAGTGACTTGCCCAGGGTCACATAGGTAGGACATTTCTGAAGCCAGATTTGAACCTAGAACTCCTGTTTCTATGCATGTCTCTCTATCTAGTGAGCCACCTATTTGCCCTCATTATCATCTTAACAGTAGGGAAATAATAAGAAGTAAACTCATATTTAGTTAGAGAATCATGGTTTTTTTTTCTCATTTGAAAATACTAAACAATAATTCAAAACTATGTCTAGACAGTGAAGAAGTTGGGTAGCAACAGCAGGGGAACTGCAAATAATGGCTATTATAAAGGTAGAGCCATATTTTAAAAATATTAAAGGTGATAGAAAGCTCCAAAATGCAAGAATAATAAAACTCAACGATTCAATAATAAATTATATCCTTTCTTTTAAGTTGTTCCATTTACTCCTCTCTCTCTACAACACTGCTTTTTATATACCCCTTTCTCTCTTTACCAACCTGATTCAAGTCTTTATCACCTCATTGCCTAAATTATTGCAAAAGCATCCTCACTGGTCTCCTGGAATCTAGTCTCTCCTCTTGACAATCCACCACCCACGTCATTGCCAAATGATGACCCTGGAGGGATCTGATTATGTCATCAGAAATCTTCAGCGGCCTTTTACTGCTGTGGAGGACAAAATACAAAATCGTTGGCCTAACTTAAAGCTCTCCACAATAGGGCTCCTATCTACCTTTTTAGGCGTATTTCCTATTATTTCCTTTCATACATACTCTATTCCAGGTCAACAGACCTACCTGCCATTTGTTTTTCTGTATATGACACTCCAAAACACTCCTGTATATTTTTGCATAAAGTACAGTTAATGTCTGGAAATGTATTCCTAGTCCCCTCTGCTTCCTAGGAGCCCCCATCTTTCTTCCAAGCATAGCTCAGTAGTAGGTGGTTAAGAAGTGTCTGTTTAATTATACTGATTTGACATTCTGATGAAAAGGTTTGCAAACATTTATTTATTTTTTAGATCCTCACCTTCTGTCTTAGAACTGATAATAAATATCTGTTCTGAGGCAGTGGAGGGGTAAAGGCAAGGCAACTGGAATTAGGGAGGGTCTTTGGCCAGAATTGAACCCAGGAGCTCCCATTTTCAAACCTGGTGCTTGGAGCCACTTAGCTTCTTCTCAACAATTATTTGTTAAGTACCCATTACAGTTTTGAGAAGAGGCAGTCATCAATGAACAATCATCTGCAAATGTAAAGTATGTTTTAAAAACTTGATAAGTTGCTTTTCAGTTGTGTCTGATTCTTTATGACCCCATTTGGGATTTTCTTGGCAAAGATACTGAAGTGGTTTGCCCTCGCCTTCTCCTGCTCATTTGACAGATGAGAAAACTGAGGCAAACAGAGTTAAGTGACTTGCCCAGGGTCACACAGTAAGAGACTGAAGCCTGGTTTGAATTCAGGAAGGTGAGTTTCCTGACTCTAGACTTGGTGCTCTATCCAATGGGTCACCTCACTGCTCTTACTACTTGTATAACTTGGGTGATTACTTCACTTGTTTGGGATTCTTGTTTTGCTCATTTATAAAATAAAGGGACTTTATGAGATGGTATCTAGAGAAGGAAATGGCCAACCTCCGCAACCACTTTGCCAAGAAAACCCCAAATGGGGTCATGAAGAGTAGGACACAATTGAAATGACTGAGCAACAACAAAAAATGAGATGATATCAGTGCTTTACATTTATATTGGAAGCTCATTCTTGATTTACAATATTAGGATGTGCTGTTTCTTTGATAAAACAATGTTATAGGATGCTCTCTCGTCCTTCTCAAAATTACTCTGAATATATTTTGTAAATGCTTATCTGTGTACATGTTATTTCCTCTAGTAGAATGTAATCTCCTTGAGAGGAGGGATTCTTTCATTTTGTCATTCATTCAGTTATGTGGAATGCCAAATGATGAAGGGCTCTGACTTATTTCCTTTTTACTTTTCTTCTTTTAAAAAAAAACAAAACAAAAAAAACAACCCTTACCTTCCATCTTGGAGTCAATACTGTGTATTGGCTCCAAGACAGAAGAGTGGCAAAGGTAGGCAATGGGGGTCAAGTGACTTGCCCAGGGTCACATAGCTGGGAAGTGTCTGAGGCCAGATTTGAACCTAGGACCTCTCATCTCTAGGCCTGGCTCTCAATCCACTGAGCTACCCAGCTGCCCCCTCTGCTTTCTTTTCTGCAGAACAGAGTATCTATAAATTCTGATGAGTCTTATTGCAAAGCATAATTTTCTTATATTAGTGCCAATGACATATATATGCATATATATTTGTGTATGTGTCTGTATGTGTATTGACCCCCTTCCTTCCAAACAAAAATTGAAAAAAACTCAAAAGAATTGCTTTTAATTTGCTTTCATTTCCCCAAGAGGAAACAAATGGCCACTTAGCACTTAATATTTTTCCTTTAGGCATGAACCAGTTCCCAGTTTGGTTTCTGTTATTTTTGGAGAAGATTATTTGATCAGTAGTGGTCTACACCTCAGTGGTGTTAAACTCAAATAAAAACAGGGGTCACTCAATTGTATATAAAGATCTCTGCAGTTACATATTCATGTAGAAAACTACATATTAATGTTGTCTGTGCTCTACTGTATTTTTATTTATTTTGTTAAACATTTCCCAATTATATTTTAATCTAGCTCTTAAGGGCAGCCTATTTGACACCTGGTATATCTGATTTTTGGAGCAGCAGATTATTGGTGAATCTAATAAGAATATTTTTTTTCCATGCTCCTATGATGTTTTCTTCTCTGTCTCTCTGTCTCTCTCTCTGTCTCTCTCTCTGTCTCTGTCTCTCTCTGTCTCTCTGTCTCTCTCTCTCTCTGTCTCTCTCTCTGTCTCTCTCTCTCTCTCTCTCTCTCTCTCTCTCTCTCTCTCTCTCTCTCTCTGTCTCTCTGTCTCTCTCTGTCTCTCTGTCTCTCTCTCTGTCTCTCTGTCTCTCTCTGTCTCTCTGTCTCTCT
>NC_058132.1:371639963-371662363 GCF_016433145.1 Gracilinanus agilis
TCTCTCTCTCTCTCTCTCTCTCTCTCTCTCTCTCTCTCTCTCTCTCTCTCTCTCTCTCTCTCTCCCCTCTAGTATTAAGCAACTATACTATTATATGCTAAGAGGGCAGTTAGGAGGCATAATGGATAGAGTGCTGGGCCCGGATCTATCTACTTTCTAGCTGTGTGATCCTGGCCAAGTCCCTTTGCCCTTTTACCTCATTTTACTCATTTGTAAAATCGGCTGGAAAATAAAATGGCAAATTGCTTCAGTATCTTTGCTAAAAAAAAACAACAAAACCCAAATAGGGTCACGAAGAATGCCAGATACTTTTGTAGACCTTGTGAAGATACAGAAAATGTTGAACCACTCCATGCCCTTAGGGAGCTCACATTCTACTGGGGAAACACTATGCACACATATACATTAGGACATGAGAATACATTCAAAGTGCATATAAGGTAGTATTGGGGGGAGGCATTATGTTTTGTCGGGGTGAACCTTTTAGGAGGGTGTATATGAGCTGGGCTTTAGAAGCTAGAGATTCTAAATGGAATTTTCCTTCTGGAAGAGAAGTAAAAACCTGGGAAAACCTCTTTTAAATCCAGTTATTCCATTCCATTCCTGTGACCCATGAACAAAGCTTAAAGGAACAAACTAAGTCCTAAAAATGAATAGGCATTCGAGGACAAAAATGGGACGCTCCTTTTGGGAGGCTAACATTTCCAATATTTTTCCTAAGACTACAGGAGGTTTAGACAAGAAGCTTAACAAAGTTTCTTTCTCTAGAAGATGGAACAAGACAGGAAATCCCCAAGGAAGACACAAGACAAAAAAGTACAACTGTTTCCATAATTGTTTAGGGCTTAAAACTGTGCTTTCAGGTTCAATTTTGACAGAATTTAAAGATGTTTCTTAATGATCTGTCTAAAAGAAAGTCATTGGGATACATGAGGTTGAAAACCAAAAAGCAACCACCATCTTATTGAGGTCTCTTTCTACAATAATGTGTGTATAGTAGCAGCTTCAAAGGTATTTTTCCAAATGGAGGATTGGGAAAACTTTAAAGAAGCTAGGTGGCACTGTACATGCAAAGAGTGCTGGGCTTGGAGTCAGGAAGATGCATCTTTAATCCAGCCTCAGATACTTAGTGGATGTGTGAATATGAACAAATCACTTGACCCTGTTTGCCTCAATTTCCTCATCTGGAAAATGAGCTGGAGAAGGAAATAACAAAATACTCCAGTATCTTTGCTAAGAAAACTCTGAATGGAGTCACAAAGAGGTCTACATGATTGAAAAAAAAAAAACAAAACAACAACACCTGAATAACATCAAAGAAGCTGTGGATCAGGGGTAATGGCAAATGGTGTATGAGTTCTGTAAATGTGACGAGTCTGCCTCTTTTGTATCCTGGGCCATTTGTTCTCTAGAAAGGCCCTTCCTCTGAATGCTGCAATGAAACCCTTGAAATTTGGGTTTATTTCCGTTGGATGAAGAAGTGGAGTATAGATTGTTGATTGGGATGACCTTCAGCGGGGTCCTCAAGGGAAAAAGTTTGAGAAAAACCATTTTAGGACCAAGTTTCCATAGGCAAATTCTAGGCAGGGAGAAAGAACTTTGTAATCTCCACTAGACACCAGAACCAAGGCCCTTGAGGTCAGTTTCACCAGCCTCAATTTTTCTTGACCCTGATGCTCCATCCTATTATTACAGTGATTCAAAAGAAAATTTTTTTAATGAAAAGAAGTATCATGCACACCATTTAAGCAGTTTTACAAAAACTCTTGCTGAAAAATACTCTAGAATTTATCTAGATTACTAACAAATTCAAAATTTTAGGTTGATGAAAACCATCAGTGTAAAACTGTAAGATACTTTGCACTGTGTTCAGACGTCTGGATCATCCAGTACACTGGGGTCTGGCAGGGATACTAAAAGATGTCTGTGGGAAAGGAGGCCACTGTATGTAATATGAGAGCCTAAAGTAGAAAAAATTTTGCCATATGGAAAAATGATAAGAATGATTAATATATATCACTAGACCTGAAGCTAAGAAAAATAATATTGATTAAATCTGTCTCACCAGTGTAGTAATGTGGACACAAAACTGAACTTCTGGTACTCTATTAGAATATTGAAGAGGGAATAATATAGAAAAATATACCTTCTTGTAACTGCTGGTTACTAGTGAAAACTAGCTAATTGGCTAATGACTAAGCAGACAAATGTATTTATATTTTCATAACAATTTTGAAATTGTGATAATATAATGTTACTTATTCTTACTGAAGTTGGTTTCCCAAAGGGAATGGAAAGACAGTGGCAGAAACTAGTTTGGTGATTTTCATGTTAAGTCTTTGAAATGATTAATTAATAGGTTACCCAGTAAGTACATGTATAAAACAAATATTATGCCATTCCTGTTCTATTATTTGACTGTATTCTAAAAATGCTAGCTATAACAATGAGAGAGGAGAGAATTTAAAAATATTTCAAAGGAGACAAAATTATCTTTCTTTGCAGATGACAGGATGGTTTACATAGAAAACTCCAGGGAAGAAGCAAAACAGTTTTATCCAAGTAGCAAAATAAAAAAGAAAACCATAAAATTATTGATTTACAGTACTTAAAAATTGAAGAGGAAAAGATTAAAACAGAAATTCTATAAAATAAAATTCCAAAAGCATAAAACATAGGGCAATTAACCTAATGGGACAGATCTACGTCATATGTAACTATAAAACATTTGTTACTGAAACAAATAATCCTATAATCAGAGAAACAACATTTATTTATAGTTGAGCCAAAATGACATAATAAAATGGTGATGTTGTTCATAATAAAAATAATATTGTTCATTCATCCAATCATCTAATAAGCATTTATGAATTGCCTGTTATATGCCAGGTATTTGTGTTAAAGGCACCTAGGTAGTATAGTGGATAGAATACTGGGTCTGGAGTTAGGAAGACCTGAGTTCAAATCCAGCCTCAGATACTTACTGGCTATGTGATCATGATCAAGTCACTCACCTCAGTTTCCTCATCTGTCAAGTGAGCTAGAGAAAGATAATCACAAACCATTCTATTATCTTTGCCAAAAAAATCCTAAATGGGGTCATAAAAAGTTGGACATGACTGAAGCAACTGGATAATAACAAATATAAAAGGAAAAAAAAAACATAACTGGCCTGCCCTAAAGGAGTTTATATTTTATTGGGTAGAAGGATGGGAGAATAACATGTATATAGATAAATAAGCATAAAATACATAGAAAGTAAATGCACATAGGCAGGAAGAGGGTGCTGACAAGTTGGAGAATGAGAAAAGAACTTGAGAAAGAACTGGTATATGAGGTAAGCCTTGAAGGAAAAGAGATATTTTAAAAGTTGGAACTGAATAGGGAGCATATTCCAAGTACAGTGGGGACAGCCTGGGCAAAGGCTGGGACACAGGAGATAGAGTTCCCCTGAGGAACAATATGTGGCCAGTCTGCCTAGAACATACAGCATATGAAAGAGAGTAATCTATAATCAGCCTGATTAGGGAGGGTGGAGTCAGTCTGAGAGGGGCTTTCCATACCAAGCAGAGAGGAATCTGTCTTTTACTCCAGAGATAGTAGGAACAACTGGAGTGTTTTGAGCAAGGCAGTGAGCTGGTGAGACTTATGGCCTTAGGAATATCAATATGGCAATCGTGTGGAGGATGAATGGAGAGTAAAAAGTGGAGTTAGGGATATCAGCTAGGAAGATATTTGAAAAGTTGAGCTTACAGGGGCTAAGTGTCTGAATCAGAGTGGAAGTCATGGCAGTAGAGAAAAAGGGATAGATGTGAAAAATATGGCAGAATTCTGGAGATAGAGAACCTAGGTTCAAATCTTGCCTCTGATATGGATTAATTTTCTGAATTTGGGCAAATCAGGTAAGGTCTCTGGGCCTCAGCCAGAAAAGGAAGAAGTTGACCCAGATGACTTCTAAGGTCCCTTCCAGCTCTACTTCTATGACCCTTTTACTTTATGCCCTTTCATTTGGAAAAGATAAGAAAAGATGGAGATGGCTAATATTGGAGAGGCTATGAGAAACATGAATGGGAAGAAATTTTGAATACAATGTTAGTGGAACTGTAAAGCCAGCAGAACTCTTCTGGAGAACAATGTGGAAGGATGTAAGAAAAGTCATTAAACCGCCCATATCCTTTGACCTAGAAGTGATTCTCCTACTGGGTATAAACCCCAAGGAAGGTAACTGAGGTTAAAGGCAGAAAGATCCCCAATATACTGGTAATTTGTAGCAAAACGTCTGTGGTGGCAAAGAAGCTTAAAGTGGGTGCCTTATCACATGGAGAATAACTGAATATAATGGAATGTTTATGCTTGCACCATAAGAGATAAAAAACATAGAATTCTGAGAAATAATGGAAAAACTGAGGCAGAGCCCAAATCACAGAATCAGGAAAGAATGTACATGACTAATATAATGAAAATATGAACAGTCAGCTGATTGTAGATCAGTCAATAAACATTTTATCAAGGGCTACATATGCTAGGCACATAAAGAAAAAAAAAGTGTCAACTGACCTTGGTGTGAGAGGATAGGTAATGAAACACCCTGCCCTTCCCTAAGTAGAAAGGTTAGGGGTGGGTGTGGAATACTGCCAGATATGGTTATCATATTGGTTAGTTCTGCTTAATGATTCTTGGCTATAAGAAAAGTTCTTTGGGGAATTGGAGATAGTGGGGAAAATATATTTTTTGGGGGTAGGGAAATTTAAAAAAATTGTTTTTTCAGGCATGTGACTCTTCATGACCCCTTTTGGAGTTTTCTTGGCAAGCACACTGGTGTAGCTTGCCATTTCCTTCTCCAGCTCATTTGACAGATGAGGAAACTGAGGCAAACAGAGTTCAGTGACTACTAAGTGTCTGAATCTGTATTTGAACTCAGCTCTTCTTGACTTCAGGCTCAACACTGTATTCTCTGTGCAATCTAGCTGCCCTTGTAGGGAAATCAGTGTTTTAAAAAAAATGCATGAAAAAAACAACTTAAAAAGATATAGAAAAAGATTGCCAAAGACTTGAGTTCAAGGGTTAGGGTTTACAAAGGAGACCTGTAAATGAGTAGAAATGGGCAAAGGAAGAGTTCTTTGGACTGAGACTGTAACTTCCCCAAGAATTCCAGATGATCTGGTGATCTGGTAACAGAATGATAAAGAAGTAGCTGTTTTCAGTATGTGAAATTTAGGCAGTGACTAGAGATACACACACTAATCCTTTGTTTCAGCTGCTCTGAACTTCACCAAGTGAAGTTATTTTAAGACTGTTTGGTCAGAGAGCATGTGGGGTGAGGGCCTTGTTCTTTATATTTTAGGTTCAGAACTGAAACAGGTGCAGTGATTAGTTTCAACTTTTAGAAACTGTCAATCTTCTCCAAACCCATTGGGGAAGTAACTCTATAAGAGAGCAAAAGAATATCTTACCAGCATGAATTAGGTAGGAACTTAGAATTCTTTAATATTATTATTATTATTATTATCATTTTTGCTTGAACAAAGCAATTTCTCCCTAAATTGATATTTGGGTAATTAGGACATCTTAATTAAAACTCACAAAGAAGAGAGATTAAAATTATTTGGCTGGAGGCAGAGCAGAGTGTGGCCATTTATCATTTTCCCACCTTATTTAAAAAAAAGTTATATTCTTCTGGTAAAGTCTTGAATCTCTATCTCATTTTCCACAATGACTGTTCCAAACCTTTCTTTCTCTTTGATTTACAATGAAAAAAGACTTAATCTTTTACAGAGAATATTGAGGCTACCTGACAAGAGATCCCTCAATTCTCCTCCTCTGAACTTTATTACTTATTCTTTTCTCTCTCCTGATAACAGAAGAAACTGTATCTACTACCTTTTTTAAACAAAACAAAACAAAACAAAACAAACCCTATCTTAGCATCAATATTAAGTATCAGTTCCAAGGCGGAAGAGAGGAAAAGACTAGGCAACTGGGGTTAAGTGACTTGCCCAGGTCACACCACTTGAAAGTATCTGAGGCTGGACTTGGAGGATCTCAAGTCTCCAGGCCTGGCTCTCCATCCACTGTATCTACTATTTCTTAATAAAATAAATTCCTCTGCCTTCCAGATCGATGTGAAGGGTATGGGAGTATGGCCTGAAGCTTAAAGAGAAAGGAAAAAAAATATTTGGAACCTCCTATTTCATTACCTCTTCTTTCTCTTTTGTTGGCTGGGTGAATGTTTTTCATGATTCTGCCCTTGGCCACCTTCTCTCTCCTCTCTCTACACTCTTTCTTTTGGACATATTCATTTCCATGGCTTTGGCTACCACTTCCATGTATGACTTCTGGCACAGATTTTTCTCTTCATTTCTGACCTGATAATCTCCATTTCTAATAGCCTCTAACCCATCACTATTTGGATGTTTCACTGGTCCCTGAAACTTATACCAAGCTTTTTATCTCTTCCTTTCTCCCCTAAATATGCATCTTCTTTGGATCCCACTATTTCTGGAAGTGATGCTATCATTCATTATTCCAGTCTTCCATTTTGGAAACTGGCAGTTTCTTTTCTTCCTTTTCTCTTATCTGTCATAACCATTAGATTGTAAGCACCTTGAAGGCAAGAACTACATTTTGCCTCTTTTTGAATCTTCAGTGCTTAGCCCAGTACCTGGCACAAAGAGGACTCTGAAGTGTTTCTTGATTGATTGAACCCATCAGCTCCCAAGTCTAGTTGATTTCACCTCTTGCCAACAATTCTCACATTTGTCCTGTCCTTATATATTCCCAATATTGCTGCTTTATCACAAGTTGTCAATACTAAGGTGTGGACCACTGTAATAATCTTTTTTTTTTTTAAACCCTTACCTTCCATCTTGGAGTCAATACTGTGTATTGGCTCCAAGGCAGAAGAATGGTAAGGGTAGGTAATGGGGGTCAAGTGACTTGCCCAGGGTCACACAGCTGGAAAGTGTCTGAGGCCAGATTTGAACCTAGGACCTCCCCTCTCTAGGCCTGACTCTCAATCCACTGAGCTACCCAGCTGCCCCCCACTGTAATAGTCTTTTAAGAGGCTATGCATCTTTATTCTCTTCCCTCCTTAATCCATCCTTTAAAGTACCCACTAATGAATCTGCCAAATTTAGTCATTTATATAAAAAAACACCCATCAAGGGCTCTCAGATTCTTTGTCTGCTGTTGAAGGTCCGCCATAATCTGACTCCATGTGTTTTTCCAGGCATCTTTTTAATTCTCTTCCATGCATGTTTTACTCCATCAAATAGGATAATTCTCTGCTCCCACTTTCATGTTTTTGCCTATATTGTTCCCTATGCCAAGAATATCCTCACTTTCATTCTTCTCCTGTTGAATTTCTACTTTACTCTCAAGCCCAGCCCCTAATCTCACTTGTTAGAATTTCACCCAATGCTTTGTCTTGTAATTCTGTATTTTTGTGATAAATTAAATTTATCCCACAACTAGATGACAAGCTCTATAAGGGCAGGGACCTCATCTCACCTCAACTTTCTGTCTTTTCCAATGCTTAGCAGAGTTCTTTATAGAAATAGTTGTTGTTTTTGAGTTGTTTTAGTTGTGTCCAACTTTTTATGATGCCATTTGGGGTTTTCTTGACAAAGATATTGGAGTGATCTGCCAGTTTCCTCTCCAACTCAGTTTATAGAGGTGGACAAGGTCGCACAGTTAATGTCAGAGGCCTGATATGAACTCATGAAGATGAGTCTTCTTGATTCCAAGGCCAGCACTCTATCTATTGTACCATTTATACCTTATAGAAATGGCACTTAAAATTTGTTAAAATGAATTTAATCTGAACCTCCATTATCTGGCTACTTCAGCCTTCTTCCCATATGTCCAGATCGCTTTAGGTATAGATTTTAATCTGGATTCACTATATTATAGATGAAGTTGAATGATGTTTGACAGATATAGATTCCAAACTTTAGGCCCACATGAACAAACCTAATGAAATGAACATTCAAGAATGTTGGATCTGGAGCAGCTGGGTGGTTCAGTAGACTGAAAGCCAGAGGCCTAGAGATTGGAGGCCCTAGGTTTAAATCTGGCCTCAGATACTTCCTAGCTGGGTGACCCTGGGAGAGTCACTTTACCCTCCATTGCCTAGCCCTTACCACTCTTCTGCCTTGGAACCAATCCACAATACTGATTATAAGACAGAAGGTAAGGGTTTAAAAGGAAATGTTGGATCAGATTTATTAGAGAGTCAAAATGACTGCAGAAATTGAAGGGCGTAAGGGCTCCTAATTTTTTGCAGCTAAAAAATGGTTGAAAAATAATCATATGCTTTTCTATCACTCCCACTGCTCCTCCCCTACACCTTTGCAATGTAAAACTTACTAGCTGCAATGTGGGAGCATCATGAAAGAAGCAAAGTTGGAAGGTAACTAAGACCAGCTTGCAGTAATAAAATATTCTTATGAAAGTTGGATGTACTAGATATGGCTCCCAGAAGTCTTGGAAAAATTGATTTTTTTTCTGGATAATGCAATAAATGTTGCCCTTTCTAGCAGGTATATGTGGTTATTATATGATGCCATTCAATACTGTTGCAGTAACCTCAATGACCATATCAGGGACACATTCACATACATTGCGGTGGATACTTATGACACCACCACAGGGCTCATGTCTAGAACTGCTGTACCTCCTCATTTTCATTTTCCAGGTTCATCTCCCCAACCTTGACATAGATTGCTATTGCCTATTGTGTAAGTGAGTTTCTCTTTTGGGTTGAAAGATATACTTGTACAATGAAGAATTTTTCATGGACCTGACTATATTCTTCAATAGCACACAGTAGCTGGAAAAATACTGGCTGAATCCAAAAAGACAAAAATCCACAACCAGAAAAATGTTCTCTTCTTTTGAGAGTTACTCAATGAAATTCTATTGAGCTTAAAAAATATCACAAAACTTTAAAAACATATTTAATAACATCATTAATAACAAAGTAACACATAATTTTGTTCACACATTTTTCCATTGTAATCTTTTTAAAAGCAGAACAGACCCATGGGTCATTTAATGGAACTCTAAATTCTATTGTTTCTATAAGTTATTCAACCTATAGTTGGTCCCAGATTCTGAAGACTTAACTTTGCATTATTGAAACAGATAATATTTGGGGCCAGGAAATATAGCTTGGCAAATTAACACAGACATACAGGTTTGGAGTATGAAAGAAAGTTGGCAACTAAAAGAAACAGGTAGTGGATTAATATAGTCCAAGAACTTGATCTAGAGAAAACAGAAATTTTTGGAACTAAAAGGAAGCTTCATATTTAATCTGACTACTTCATTTTACAGATAAGAACACTGAGCATTTCAGTCAGCCAGCCAGTCAAAAGCATATATTAAGCACTTAATATAGGTCAGGCACTGTTACTTCCTCAAGATTACTCAGAGAATGGCAAAGACGGGACTAGAATCTTAGGTTTCTTGGCTATTAGTTGGCTGACTGCTGTTTTCATTACTCTAGGATACCAGACAGAGTCCAGATGCTTTAATTTCTTTAGGTACCTCTCTACATTGCCAACTTGGCTACGATGACATTTGGGAACTTGTGTTTTAAATATGGACAACTCCCAAAGTGGGATAGTTTTAATGGCATTCTCTTAGTATTTCATTCAATCATCAAACACTTTACTTGGTTGAGCGTTGTGTTAGATACCTTGGGGGCTTCAGAGAAGTATAAGATACAATGCCTGTCCACTAGAAGTACATGACTTACTTGTTGGAAAGATAAATCTCATTTACAGATAACTACAAATAAAGCAGAGTGTTGCGAGTGCCACACGAGGACAGAGTACCACAGTAAATGCTATACCACAGAACCACAGTAAATGCCACATAGTTCAAACAAGGGCAGGATCACCAGGACGTATGGTAATCTGGAAAAACTTCAGGAAAAAAGGGAAGTATTTGAGCTGGGCTTTGAATGACTTGATAGGAGTTACACAGACATCAAGGTAAGTGCAGTAGATAGAGCACTAGGATTGGAATTCGGAAGAACTGAGTTCAAACACAGCCTCAGACATGGTCTAGCTGTGTGACCCTGGGTTAAATCATTTAAATACTTTCTGACTTAATTTCTTCAACTACAAAATGGGGATAATAGTTGCACCCTACCTCACAGGGTCATTGCAAAGATCAAATGTGATATTTGTAAATCACTCAGCACAGTACCTAGTACACAGTATGTGCTACATACCTGCTATAATTTCCTTTTCCTCTTCTTCATCTAGGTGGAAAAGGTGGGAGAGAGCATTCTAGGTAGGAGGAATGAGCCAAGAAACCCAGGTAGAAAATCCCAAGACAGGTAGAAAATATTTGAAGCAAAACAAGCAGCCCAGTTTGTTTGAAGGGGTAGATTTGTAAAAGGGAGTGAAGTTGAATGCCAAGTACCATTTTATGTGGAGACCACAGGGTTTCTGTTTCCCTATGGCATTGAGTCAGGCCCCTTTAACTTCTTCACCTTTCCACAAAGTGGACATGGCTGCTCATACCACTTGCCTAAACTGGGAATCACAAGCTACAATCTTCAGAGGACAACTAGGTCATATCATGTGGCTAAGATTCTTCCCAAAGTCCTTACCACCTACCCTGCAGATCCCCAGGCACTGCCAACTGAATTACCAGTATACCCTAAGGATTTTGGGGCTTTGACAGATGTACCACTGCTGTACCTTTGGGACTTCTGGACTTTCCTATCCTTTCTGCATTTGAACACTTCTATATATAGGTTGTCTTTACAATTAGAGTGTGAGCTCATTGAGAATACAGACTGTCTCAATTTTCCTATTTGCGGCCGTAGTGCTTGGCACACTGTAAAACCTTAATAAATGTTTTTTTCATTCAATCACTGCTTTCATTCATGTATTACTAACTGTATCCAAGAGGTGGAAAACAGAATGTGATTAAATGCTAGAATGATAGGTAGGGAGGTGAGATTAGAACAACGGTATGGGTTACTGAACAGGGAACTCATTTTTAGACATGCCCCATGAGATTGCATCATTTTGACCCTGGAGTTGTTTTTCATTTCTACTTTCCAAACTACCTCAATGCAGGGATTAATGACCCGACCTCAGACCATTAACTCAGACAGTCATTAATCTCTGGGAAATGCCTTGTCACTCCTGCTTAAAGAGTATAGAGAAAAAAATAATGTGTTCTAGGGTAAAACTGGTTAACCATGCAGTTCTTTAACCATTTTGTTCAATGATTACTGAGCTTTCAGAAAGTTCCCATTTGGTCAGAAGAGTGGAACATCTTAATTACAAGGCCTGCTTTTTAAAGCTGCGAAGTTGAATTTTGATGCCTTTTTTCTTTTTAAGGCTAAAATAGGGAACATCTTACTGAAAAGTGAGCTGAGTGGTTTGCTTTTTCAAGTTATCTAAAAGACACTGAGGATCTTTGTTTCTGGTGTCTTAAAACATTAGCTCTACTCTAGAAGAACCTTAAGAGGGAGATTATTTATTAGATCTTACTATACTTTTATATTAAAAGAGTCATGATATATATCATCACTGTGGGCATTTCTTCCACTAATGCAGAAGAGTATAGGCATTAAAAGCTATAGAAATTTGTAGATAGGAGAAACCCCTTCCCGAAACTTAGTAGATGGTTTTCCTAAAAGGCAGTGACAAAAAAAGAAAAATAACTGGTAGCTAAGCTTCTCTTGGTGAAGGGCTCTTAAACCTTTAGGTCAGCAGATAGGCAGTCTGTTGTTATATTCATATATGAAACATTTTAAGGCCCTTTTAGAATATGTGCCTTACTGGCATAACTCTTTACAATTTTTTTTTTAAAAATTCAAACCTTGAAACTTAGAATCAATACTGTGCATTGTTTCCAAGGCGGAAGTGTGGTAAGGACTAGACAATGGGAGTTAAATGACTTGCCCAGGGTCACACAGCTAGGAAGTATCTGAGGTCAGATTTGAACTCTGGACCTCCTGTGTCTAGGCCTGGCTTTCAATTTACTGAGCCACCTAGTTGCCCCCTATTGGCATAACTTTCAAAGATTTAGGGTCACAATCATAGAAATAAGATTTTAGAGCAAGAGGTACTTAAATTTAAAGCTTATCTATTAAAGAAAATACTATCAAATGAACTATAAAAAAAAGTCCTTTCAAAACAAAAAAGCCATTTACAGGCAACTGCACATATATCTAAAAGAACTTACTGGACCCATTCCAGTGTCTAGACAGACAGCAAGTTGGGAATCATGATCATTTTTACCACCCCACTTCACTTAGGTTAACACAAGGAAAATGGAGGCAGCAGAAACAAATGTGGCAGCCATTCTTAGAACTGATGAAATGGCCCAATGCTAATGCCTACTCTACAGAATGAGGTCAGGCCAGGCAGAAAAGGGGCCCAATCTGATTGCTTTTAGGACCTGAGAAGATACAGAGGTGCCAAGAGTTATGTTTGCTTCAAACTAGTATTCACTGGATATTAAAACAATTAATTCCTAACAGTAAAATCTGTTTTAAAAACAAAAGGTAATTAGTGATTTTGTAATACACATAATATATACACCATGTCAATATGGAAAAGGGTATTTCTAAAACTGATTTTCCTCTTCAATAGCTTGTCTGCTCTAATTTTACCTGTCAACATCTCATCCTTCTAGTATTTAATCAGATTGTCTTTCACCCAAGGAATATATTTCAGAGCTGAAAGGAATCTTAGGTAATATATAGAATAAACTGGCACTCTTTGAACTAATATATGATATTTAATAATTGCTTACAAAGGAATAGTATGTAGTCTATTAGGTAGCTAGGTGGCACAGTGGATAGGGCACTGGGCTTGGAATCAGGAAGACTCAACTTTATGAGTTCAAATCCATTCTTAGACACTTACTAGGGGTGTGGCCCTGGACAAGACACTGACCCCTGTTTGCCTCAGTTCCTCATCTGTAAAATGAGTTGGAGAAGGAACTAGCCAACCACTCCAGTGTCTTTGCCAAGAAAATTCTGAATGGGGTAGTGAAGAGCCAGACATGACTGAAATGACCTCACAATAACAAAATGGAGTCAGTCAACAAGAGTGCTGGACTTGGAGTCGGGAAGAGAGAGTAGTCCCATTCTGCATCTCATACTTAACTATCTGTTCATGGAAAAGACATTTAGCTCTTTTGAGACTCAGGCAAACTAGCTTTTCAAGAAGCCTCTTCTGATCCTCCTTAATTCTAGAGCCTTTCTTCTGTGGATTATCTCCAATTCATCCTGTATTTATCTTATTTGTATCTGGTTGTTTGTATATTGTCTCCTCCGTTAGGCTGTGAGGTACAAGTAACTTGAGAACAGGGACTAACTTTTGCTTTTCTTTGTATCCCCAGGGCTTGGCACATAGTAGGCATTTAATAAATACTTACTAACTGACTGACTGACAGATGGGTTGTATCTACATTGATGGAGATAATTTCCCACACTGGAAAATCACAGGTCCTTAATGTAGTAATTTTTGTAATGTATTTACAAGTTTTGATCAGGTTCAGCTAATCTGAAAAAAAAAAATCAAACAAGGATAACAAATGCAGTTAATAGGCACTCTGTGGCCAATGTGTCACATCACCTCGTCTCCAGAAGATTCTTTTGTTTGTTACAACATCAGAGAAAGTTTTCTCTAAACAAGGGATCAGGATTTAGCAGTAACTTGTGAAGCAGTGCCTGATGGATCTCTGAGTTGGTTGGGGATATTGTACCTCCCTCAAATCCTTGTCTGTGGGCTGCCAAGATTCCTAATGGGGAGAAAGGGCAGCCAACAGCAGTATTCCAGTTGTTCCCTACTCCTCCACCCTAGTCTGCTGCCACCAGTGACCTTATGGCGTCAAGCATACAAAAAGCATCTCCTCCTTGAAAAAGAGGTTAGAGAACACTAATCTAAGGATGTGAACACAGAGTCAATGAGGTGTGGAAGTGGAAGCTTCCTTTGGGCTCTGAAGCACCTCACTAATTCAGCTGATAAAACAAGATAGCACAAGCCTTGGCAAGAAATATGGCTGTAATCTTTATTTATGGGTGGGGGGAGAATCTTTACATAAAAGTCAACTCTTCTTGAACAATATCTCCAATGTACAGGATACAAAGATGCTTTTCTTCAGAAAAATGAAGCCCTCTTATTTCAACAACTTACTATTTTGAAGAAATGCATTTATTGGGTTTGATTGAGTCTTAGCTGATTTTTTTTTTTTTTGGCTTGGATTTCTCAGTGTATGGTCTGTAATAGGCTGGAGAATTGAGACAATAATTGAATAGTCCAACTGTAGTAATGGCAGACCCACATGAACTGTCCCCTTACTGTCCCTTTCTGGCCACAACTTTTGAAAAGGTTACTTATGTCATCTCTACTAAGTCTTAAAACCAATAAGCCTGATGCAGGATGTGGGAATTTGTAATAACAAAACCAAAACAAAAAGTTTCACAAAATCATAGTAATATTGCCCTTAGTCCCAAAGTGGGGATCACATTAAGAGGTCAAACTTGAGGCTTGTGAGCTAAACTCCTGAGTGGGACCAGATTTAGATTAAAATGCAACTAAGAAATGTTTAACAAAATAAATAAAAAAATTAATGTCATGCCAGGACTGCTAATTTGTAGTTTCTAGGTAAATATGAGGTATGGGACATTTGTGTCTTTCACACAGAATGTGTTTAATTGAACTATATGTGATCCCCACTTTGGTATATGTACTTCGGTGTATTGTCTCATAGGTGGAAGAGTGGTAAGGGTGGGCAATGGCGGTCAAGTGACTTGCCCAGGGTCACACAGCTGGGAAGTGGCTGAGGCCGGGTTTGAACCTAGGACCTCCTGTCTCTGGGCCTGACTCTCACTCCACTGAGCTACCCAGCTGCCCCTGGTATGGGACATTTTTACTTGACACTACTGGTGTAAAGTTTACTAAAATTAAAAACATTGTGATTGTCTATGACACTGGTTTTGTTCTTCTCTGGATGCTAAAGAAGAAATAAATGTCCAAGTTTCTGCTTTATCTTGGATTCTTTTGTTGAGTGTTGAGCATATTTCTGGCCATCTCACGGTTATTTCCATTCTGACTGCTACTACTTTTGTCATTCTTGATGAGTCCCTTGCCCTGTTTTTGTGGTGAGGCTATCTCTACATGCAGCAGAGAGACCATTAGCCAATGGAAAACCCATGGGATTTAGAAGAAGATTTAAGTTTGAGTCTTGGCTCCTTCACTTCCTAAATGACCATCTTCTGGATAAGTGATGCCAGCTTCTTAAAACTCCTCAATAGTCAATTAAATCAGCCAGTTAACAAGCATTTACCAAGAGTTCTCAGTGTGCTAGTACTTTGGCCATTTCTCTGCAAGCTTCACCTTCTGACTTGCATCATGTTTATTTATGTACCTTTTTATTCTCACTAGTAGAATGTAAGCTCTTTGAGGGCAGAACTGTGCCTAGTTTATTCTTGGCAAGTGTAGAGTCCAACTTTGTGCCTTTCACACAGAATGTGTTTAATTGAACTATAAAATAGAGATTATACAGATACTGCTTATCTCAGAGGATAGTTATAAGAATCAAATGATAACATGACTAATATGGAAATATTTTACAGGATTGAATACATATAACTTATACCAAAATGCTTTCCCTCTTAGTGAAGAAGAAGAGTAGAGAGCAAAAGAGGGAGAGAATTTGGAATTCAAAGTTTTTAAAATGAATGTTAATTCTTTTGTTAATGTTAATGTTAAAAATGTTAATTTTACATTCAATTGGGAAAATAAAATTTTACTAAAATATAAAAAAACATAAAAAGAATAAAATGATAGTGTCAAGTACATTTTAAATAAAATACACCATTTATATAAATGTTGGCTTATTATTATTATTATTATTATTTCAGAACACTATTTTCCTAGTAGATCTTTTGGTCCTTAAGAGCAAGACTCAAAGAGAAGAGAGGTTGTTTTTAAAAGGATTCATTGCCTTATCCATCAGATTTTCCTCGATTATATAAAGTTTGTCTTTACCTGTAAGGATATCACATTACTCTTCCCTTTTAAATGCCCTTCCCATTTTGGATTATCTTTCTCTGGCAAGGTTCAAAGGTGGGAGGGAAGGTTATTTTTGAGGAGGAGGCTTAACATTCTCTACATACTAAATCTCTTGGCAAATATCCTGAGGGCACTGGAACACAGCTGAAGAAAACGGACCTTCTAACTTTAAGACAGCATCACTGGAATACAAGTAAACAGCTGACAAAAAATATAGAACAATCATAATATCCTTGCATTTTATATCTGTTAATAAAGCAGAATTCTCTGTGAGGTTAAGTGTGATCCATGAGCTTCCTACAAATACCTGCATTATTTTGGAACAAGGATCTCATTTTTGGGTAGAAGCTATATAGATTCCTGTCCCCGCCCTGCTCTCCAAAAAGCACGAAAAGCCAAGTTCCCCAAATTCAGCTTATTTAAAAGTGAGCTCATCTGCAAAATTCAGAGCCAAGTTCCTTTCTTAGCGTTATTTTCACTTGGAACATTCATTTATCATAGCAGCTACCCCCAGCCCAAGTGAGAATGGATAGAAGTGGTATATATGAAAACCTAAAAATGACATTTTAATTACATAGAGATCATGGATTCTTTTTTTCTTTTAACTCTTAACTTCTTTGTCATAGATGGAAGAGTGGTAAGGGTGGGCATTGGAGGTCAAGTGACTTGCCCAGGGTCACACAGCCAGGAAGTGTCTGAGGCTGGCTTTGAACCTAGGACCTCCCATCTCTAGGCCTGACTCTCAATCTACTGAGTTACCCAGCTGCCCCGAGATCATAGATTCTAAGAAAAGTGATGCTCAGAAAAAAAATGTGTAATTTCAATTCTTAAATGAACTATTTTAACCAGGGCTAACAAATCTGGAAAGTATGTCTTCAGTGTCCATATGCTCTCCCTTTCTCCTTTTTTCTTGACTTCTACTAATCTCTTCCTCAGATATTAAAGTCCCTCTTTTCTCCAATCAAAATCTGTTCTCAGAAAAAGGAGAGTCTGTCCACTGTTGACAGCATATTTGTATGTTAAATTCTATTCTTAACTGTGGAATAAAAGGCTTCTCCTCAGTTAAAAGGATTTTAGGTATCACCCAGTGAGGGGAGGCTCCTGGAGAAGAATCTCTCCTGACACAATCTAGGTCATTCTTCAAGTTTCTTTCATGCCACTGGGCCAGGGGAACATGAGAACTTGCCTAAAATACTTTCTGTTAGCACAGCAATTTATAGTCAAAGCATTTTCTTGGGCATGAACTCAGTTGGCTTCTACAATAACCCTGTAAAGTAGAATGGGTATTATTATCCCCATTGTATAGATGAAGACATTGAGGCTAGGAGAGGTTATCACTTGGCTAGTAAGTAGCAGTCCAGAAAAAAAAAAAAAAACAACAACTTGGGTCGCCCAGATACTAGGCCAGTAATCTTTATGCTATCCTACCCTGGGAGAACTCCTTTTTAACCTTAACTCCTCTTCAATCAATTAATCAATAAAAATTTATTAATTATCTACTATGTGCCAAGAACCAGTGCTAAGCACTGGGGGGGGGGGGATACAACAAGAGGCAAAAAGCAGTCTCTGCCCTCAAAGAATTATAACCTAATGGGACACCAGTGACATCCTTCTTCCCTTACCTCCTCTCTCAACCTGGATTTCCATGACCTCTAACCTAAATATTAATTGAAAGAAGATAGCCTATTCCACTTTACTGTTGGCTTAGCTCACATTTTTTGGGGGGAGCGCTCTAGTTTAAGGGGCTGATAAGATATTATGTGTTTGTGATGGTCCCAAAAGGCTGTCAGCATCAGATTGGGCATTAAGCTTTCAGGGATTTTTCTTAGAATAACTATGTGATTATATATTTGATTACCTCCGGTGTGGGTTCTAAAATGATAAATGTTGCTGTCTACAGCCCACACTAAGTACTTCTCAGAACTGGAAAACTGAGAAATTCAATATCGTGTTCAGCTCTGGATTTAAGCTTTCTGATAAAGTCCCCAGAATGACAGTCACTGATGAAAAATGATCACTGGCAGAAACCTGAGGAACAATTTCTAATATGTAAAGAAAAACGAACAACTTGACTTGCCAAAGAAAAAGTCCAAGTGGCAATTATTCCTTTATCTATTCCACATATAGCCTTTTGACTGAATCTTATGTTATCTACATGACTGAAACCAATGTTATTCATCCATGTGAACCTTGTATTTCCCGTAAGTGAATATGACAATATTCATAAGGTAACTCTACATCAAGTGTATGACTGAATCTTTCCAACCCAAAATTAAGTTCCACATTATTTTCAATTCCAGTACAATTTCTCCACACTGAAAAGTAGCAAAATTTGATATAAGAATAAGTGTTATTTGCAGACAATGACTAAAATACCTTTTCTGTCTCTGCCCTATGTGAATGTTAAAACTTTTATAGACAGGCATCAATTTAAAAATTGGGATTCTGTTTCCGTGTAACTATCTGTGAGGGATCTCTGCATAAAGTATCAATCTTTCATTGAGGATGAAAATTTGTTTCAAAATCTTTTAGTAGATGATACTAATAGCCGTTACAGCAACAATAGGATAAGTAATAATGATAAGGATAAGTAACTAGTACTAAGGTATTAATAACACTGATAGAAGACTACCTAGAAAAAACAAGGAGTAAAGGAGAGAGCTAGGAAGATCTGAGGGCAAGTCCCACTTCCAACTCATGCTTGGCAGTGTGACCTTAGGTAAGTAACTTCGCCTCTTGGTGCTCCAGGCAGCTTTCTAAGATAGTAAGTGGCAGAACAGCTGGTAATCTGCATGAGTAGGAGTTCTTTATAGGTCCTTAACTACAATGATGTTTGGACAAATTATATACTTACATAAATATACTATATAAATATATATATATATATACATATTTTATACCTACCCATAGGAGTATTACCACACAAAAATTATTTTAAAAATTATTCCCCATCATGAATGATATTGATGGATCTAGAGTCAAGTCTTTCCTTCAGCTGTCAGGAGATAACCTTGAAGACCTTCTTTAGTGGACAGTTGTAAAACTAGGGCAGGAAAGGTCAGCAACTTGGCCATAACAAACTGTTTCTGGGCCAGGAGTCAAGAAAGTCATAGATGTGTGGCCATTTGGATATCAAGACTTTACAAGAACGGCAATGGGGGACTATGGAAAACATCTCTAATTTATGTATTAGAATAATTGCTAAACTGCCTAAAATTTAAATACCTACCACCAGACTAGATATGGTGTTTGTGGATAAAATTAATAAAGTAGTAGAACATACTAATTTTTAATTTTAAAAACTTAATTAAATTAAAAAAACTTTATTTAAAAAATAAAAAAACTAAAAAAATATTAAAAATTATTTTAATACAAAATGGGGCAGCTAGATAGAGCAGGAGATAAGAGTGTCAGGCCTGGAGTCAGGAATGCTTATTTTTTTGAGTGCAAATCTGGTCTCAGCTACATCTTAACTATGTGATCCTGGGGAAGTAATTTAATCTTTTTTGCCTCAGTTTCCTCATCTATAAAATGAGCTGGGGAAGGAAATGGCAAAACACTCTAGTATCTTTGCCAAGAAAACCCTAAATTGGGTCATGAAGTGTCAAAAATGACTGAAAAATTACTAAACAATAACAAAAATATATACAGGGAAATTAAACAAGTCGAGCAGAAAAATTAAAGGATATGAAGTGAAGCCAGTTATTTTGGCATCTGGAATAGTTTCAGGAACCCAAGTTTGTCCTTTTCAGAACTGGGGAGGTGTCACATTTTGGAGACAATTTAAGAAGAGAAATCTTAGAATCTAGGTCACCTAGTGGACAACAGACTGTTGGGACTGAATGTAGAAAGACCTGAGTTCTAATCTAGCCTGTAAGTCTGGAAAAGTCACTTAAGCTCTGCCTCAGTTTCCTTTACTATAAAATAGGGACAATAACCTTGAAGGATTATTGTGAGGATCAAAAGAGATAATGATTATAAAGCACTTGGTATAATGCCTGACACATAGTGCTATAACATATTAGCTATTGTTATTATTACTATTATTATTATTATATTTCTTTGTGATATGTCAGGCCAACAACTATGAGCATGCAGGATTAATTATAAATCCTGTTTAGACTGTAATCTCTTAAATGCTAAGTACCTGGCTACTGAGGTAAAAACAGGAACTATCACAGGATCCATTCTAAATAACAGTGCCGTGATATTACCTGCTTTACCATAATACCCCAAACCTAGATGTTAAAAGGCATCCCTTAGCATAAGAAATGGAAAAGTGGAGCCAAAGAAAGTTTTTTGAGAGCCACAAAAAACTGTATCTCTGCAAATACAAACACATGCGCATCCTTTCTTTTCCCTTTGTCCTGGGATTTATTTTCCTGATGTGGAGGAACTCTTGGTGAGGAAAACTCACTAATGGATACTGGTTGCTGTTTGCAACTTATAGCCTGGGGTCACAGCTGGTTCAATGACTGCCTAATGTTACACACAGAGACAGTGTAAGTCTGACTTTACTTTGAAGGACAATTCCCTACCTACAATGTCATCCTAATTTGGTTCCTCAGTAAGATAAACTATTGCACAGCAGCAATATAAGATAATAACAATAGCTATTCTTTATAACATATAAGGTGTCCTAAAGTCTTAGTGCAGTTTATTTTTAAAGAGGAGAAGTATCACCGCTCTCCTTTTACATAGGGAGAAACTGAGACAGTAAGTGGATTGTCTATGGCCACAAAGCTAGTAAGTAGTAGAGCTGGGCCTCGAGCCCAGGGTCTCCTGACTCCCAGGCTAGTGAGTGCTTTTTCTTGGACGTCATATGGACTTCTAAGGGGTATAGGAGCCAGGGTGAAGGGAAGTTGTTGAAAAAAGGGCTTTTTAAATTTTTTTAAACTTCATAAACTGAAGTTTTTACATATTACATATTCTATTAATGATTTGCTAATTATTTCATATTTTCTTAATTTTTCAGTTACCTAAATATATGACTCTGAGAACTCTAGGAAATGATACTGGTCACAAGTCTATGGTACCGTTATCACTAGGCAGGTCCTGTGCAAAGGGGAATAATTAGGTTTAATAATTATTTTTAAAAATCAACAGACTGAACAGAAATGAATCTTTGTCATCAAAACGGAGGGAAAATTCCATCAGTGACATCTAGAATATGAGTCTCTTTGTTAGTCAAGAAGATGAGAGCTATAATTTTGACCAAACTAACTTGGATCATCTATCTAGGCTCCACAAGAACCTGAGTAAAGACAGGTGCTGAGGAAAAGGCAGGAAATGAAGAGAGCAGGAAAATATGATCCTGAGAGAAGGTAGATTCTGAATTTCAAGTAACCTTATCCCTTGCCTGACACAGGATTTAGGATTATGTATCTCTTATTGGGAGGGGGAGAGGAGGCTGAGGAAAGATGTTTGCTCTATAGGAAAAGACCTGAAAAACCTGAAAAACTTGGACCATAGAGAAGGGAAGCCCAGTCATTGTTTGACACGATTGGTGGAAAAAATTTCATCTCCCTATTCCATATCTCCTCTGCCAACAATGGCAAAAACAGGAACTCAAGTGAAAGGATTAACTGGAAAATTAGATGGCCAGTAAATTCTTTGAAAGTTGGAACTGAAGTCAGAACATGTTTATTTTCCCACTGACAGGATAATTTATGAAGCCTAGGAATATGGCAGTATGGTAGGAATCAATGTTCTGCTAAACATTACCTTTAAATGGGGAATCTCTCTTTTTGCCATTTTGTTCCTTGCCTTCTCTAACCTTCCAATCCTATGTGATTCTCCTCTTACAAAGAAAATTAAGTTCTAATGACTTTTTGTGTTTGTGTGTGGAGGTGGATGTGGGAGTGGAAAGTTGTAAGAACATTTGTTTGGTGGTACTTTCTTTGGTATTACAGTCCTTGGAATGATGACCTCAGGTTTAAAGTTACCTGTGTAAGTCAGAGTTGCGTTTCAAACATGTAGCTTCTGGACTAGGCTCAAATATTCTTAAAATACACTGCAGATCATACTTTATGGAATGAGCAAAGTAAGCACATGGTAGGCTTAGAGGGAGACATCAAATTCCTACAAGGCTGGGCCATCATGTAAGCACGAGTCAACTTGAAAGCATTCTCATAAGGCTAGTAGCTCAACAAGCTGTTTAAATCTACCTTTGAAGGGGTATTCCTTAGCAATTTTCTGGGTCTGACCAAACAGGACTCAATCAATCATGCCTTTAGTAACTTTTTTGGGGCCTGGGCTCAAGACTATGGGGGAGCTGCTTAGGTATAGGTAGCTTGTGTGTGTGTGTGTGTGTGTGTGTGTGTGTGTGTGTGTGTGTGTGTG
>NC_058132.1:371662381-371683130 GCF_016433145.1 Gracilinanus agilis
AGTTCTGCTATTACACTACTATATTTTTATGTATTTACTTCCAGTAGGACTTGTTATGCCATTTCTTCTCAGTCCCCAATCAGTGATTCTGAACCTGTGGCTGCCATTCTCATCCGCTATTGCTTAATCGCCCTCAATCCAATCCTCCATATCTCACTCAAGTTCCACCCATGTTATTATGCCCTCTAGAATGCCTGTTCCATAGGTAACAAACTTACTTTCATCTTACACCATTTCCTTTCTCATGCTCCCTTTCTCTTTTTATTCAGGAAAGCCTACCTCCTGAATGATTACACAATTTCTTGGACCTTTAAAGAATGGATTCTAATATATATGAATGACAGACATTCCCCAATAGATAATGGTCAAAGAATATAAATAGTTAGTTTTTCAAAGGAAGAATTTCTGGCCATCAATTGTCATATGAAAAAATGCTCCAAATTATTACATTTTTATTGTTGTTGAATCTGACTCTTTCTGAGTCCAACTGGGGTTTTCCTGGCAGAGATTCTGCAGTCGTTTGCTACTCCTTTCTCAAGCTCATTTTGTAGATGAAGGAGTCGTCATTAAATGACTTGCCCAAGGTTACAAAACTAATAAGTGTCAGAGGTCAGATTTGAAGTCATGAAGAAAAGCCTGGGACTCTATTTACTGTGCCACCTAGCACTCTGAGGTTTATCTCACACTTATCCAAATGGTAAAGAAGACAAAAGACAGAAAATGACAAATGGTGAAGGTTATATGGGAAGATCAGCATGTTAGTGTTATTGTTGCATTTTATGTATTGGTTCTTCTATTTTGAAAACCTTTTTGGAACTATGCCCCCCCCCCCAAATCTATTAGCATATACTCTCTAGGGTCATTGCTATCACTGTTATGCAAACACCCTAAGGAGTTCAAAGAAAGAGGAAAACAATTTTTATTTATAAAAATATCACCAAAAATTTGTTGCAGTTCACATGTCAAAGAACTAGAAACAAAGAAAGCTTCCATTGACGGGGGGAAGGACTGAACAAATCATAACCTATGACTAAAAAATGAAAATAGAGGCTTTCAGAGAAACAAAGACTAATATGAAATGAGCAGCACTAGGATAACAATGTATACAGAAACAATATCTTAAAGAAAAAGAACATGGAAAGAAAATAAATCTAGTCAGTGCAATGACCAACCATGACTGATGATGAAACATATTATTCACCTCCTGAGAGAAGAATGATGAATCTAAAGTGCAGAATGAGATATACATTTGTTGGAGCGGTCAATGTGTGGTTTTGCTCTTGCTTAGTTACACTTACTTATTACAAAACTTGTGTCTTTCTATTTTTGGGGAAAGAAGGAGGACTTGAAGAAAGGAAGGTTTAGCAATAGCACCCTTCTAAAATTGATGCATTTTTGAAATTGCATATTAAGAAATTTGGAGGGAAATATAAATAATAATACTTTGGAAAGTAATGTGCTGAATTTATCATATATATGTATATAAATAAATATAAATTCGTAAAAACGCCTTGTCTTCCATCTTAGAATCAATACCATATATTGATTTCAAGGCAGAATAACAGTAAGGGCTAGACAATGAGAGTTAAGTGACTTGCCTAAGGTCACACAACTAGGAAGTATCTAAGGCCAAATTTGAATCCAGGACCTCCCTTTTCTAGGCCTGGCTCCCAGTCTACTGAGACACCCAGCTGCCCAGTACACACACACACACACACACACACACACACACACACAAATAAAAAACAAAATCCTTGCCTTTAATCTTAGAATTGATACTAAATATTGGTTCCAAGGCAAAAGAGCAGTAAGTGCTAGGCAATCAAGTTTAAATGACTTGTTTAGGGTCATGCAGCTAGGAAGTGTCTGTAGCCACATTTGAATCCAGGGCCTCCTGTTTCAAGGTCTGGATCTCTATTCACTGAGCAACCTACCTGCCTGACTCTCTCTCACTAAATATATGTTTATATATATGTATATGTATATATATATGTATATATAGATAGATAGATAAATAGATAGATAGATAGATAGATAGATACATATTTTAGCAAGCTGATCCCATCTCCTGACACTGAAGTGATATGCCAATATACAGAATGAGACATATTTGTGGACATGGTCAACATGGGAATCTGCTTTGCTTGACTATATTTATTTGATACAAGGCCAGTCTTTTTCTTTTTCTTCTTCATTAGGGTATGGGGAGATGTGAAGGAGAAATTTTTTTTTAAATCTTTAAAAAGATTAAATTTAAAAAGAAGAAAAATATATGCATATACATAATCATTATCATCATCCTAACAATAGCTAGCATTTAAATAGCTCCTATTAGCCAGGTACTGTGCTAAGTGCTTTACAAATATCTCATTTGATTCTCATAACAACTTTGGGAGGGAAGTGCTTTTATTATTCTCATTTTACAGATGTGGAAACTGAGTCAAACAGGAGTTGAGTGTCAGGCCAGATTTGCACTTGAGTCTTCCTGACTTCGGTCCAACTCTAACTACTGCATGACTTAGTTGTATAAGAGATTTGTGGTCTCACACATAATGCTCATTTCTATTCTACTTTGTATATGGAAAGGTTTTTTTTTTGAGGTTTTTAAATTTAGAAAAGAAAACAAAACAAAAGTCTAAAGATCAGCTCCTTTCAATTTATGTTTGTGGTACTGGAGAAGGTTAGCAATAAAGAGGAAGAGAGATTATGTAACTAGGGCATTCTTTGGATGAGCTGAAAAGCCTTTTAAAGACTGAGTAGCTATTAATGTTGCTATTATTGATGCTACTGTTGTTGCTCATGTAAAAAAAAAGTGTAGTTATCACTTTATCTTGGGCTGCTGTTTTCAAGTTGGAGCTGCATTTTGAGTTACACTCAAAAGTGTAAGTGGAAATGAGGAACTAAGTTAAATTCTCCATGGGTCCCATGAGAGGATGTGAATATAGAGAAAACAATGTGTAGATTTCTCAGGTGCACTGTAGACCATGAAATGAGGACTTTTACAGCATCCTAAGTCTGCATACCATCTATGGTCACCTTGTCAAAGACAAAGGAGAAGCAGCTGAAGTGCTTGTGAATCTATCATCAAGACCAACAGTCCCATAGGGTTTACTCTGCCATTTTGAATGATGAGTTCTCAATTGAGCGATTTAACGTGGGTCAATAAAATCCTAAGAAAAAGTGTAAGTTGAAAAGCATTAGGTTAGTACTCAAAAGTTCTGTTGTTGCTACTGTCACTAATAAGCCATGTGACCTTTGGTAAGTTACTTAATTTCTGTCCTGAAGTTTTCTAAAGAGATTAGACTAGCTGGTCCCCAAGGTCCCTTCCAGTTCTTTCATGATGTGATCCTATGAAAGCTGATGTGGTCATTCTAGCTGCTGGATACCTAACTTGGAAGAATCCACTAAAAGGTACAATAATAATCTTATATCTTAAAAAACACAGTCAGAGTATGTGTGACACCACTGGTATTCACATATGCATTACTAGAAAAGAAGGTTTCAATTATTTTTTTATAGTGAACTAATAGTCCCTTGGCTATCTTTAAAGACCTAGTTGAGCGGGACAATTAAATTAGCTTCTGAGAGAACAATGGCCAAGATCTATAACAAAGTTCACATTCAGACAAAGACCTTTCTGTCATATACTGTACAAGAACTGTGAGATCATGAGTGTTTCCATAAGGAAGTGAAGCCATTGACCCCAAATTTCTTTAAATTCTTTTAAAAGAAAGCAAAGGAGGCAACCAAAGACAGAAGAGAGTTATACAACAGCTTTTTGGATTAAAAGTAAAATTTTTTTGTGGCAATACAGGGCTGCATCTCTATTATATGAAAATAATTGACTGTGGCCAAGAAGGTTGGGGAGAGAGGGAGTGTGAGTGTGTGTGTGTGTGTGTGTGTGTGTGTGTGTGTGTATGTATGTATGAGAGAGAATGAAAATGTGTGTTTGTGTGTATGTTGTGTATGTGTGTGGTGTGTGATTCTCATTCTGAAATCCTTTTAGAGCTGAAAGAGACTTTAGACAACATGTAGCCCAATGTCTTTATTTTATGGATGAGGGAATGGAGGGGACTCAGAGAAGTTTTAAAGAACTACTTATCATCAAACAGCTCATTAGTGGCAGAACTAGGATTAGGAATTGGTTGTCCTGTCTTTTCAGTTCAGTGTTCTTTTCACTCACATTTGGAGAACTTTAAAGTCTCATCTAACTTTCTCCTAAAGTAATATATTGGGAGTTTTCTGAAGTACTTAAAAGACATGTTCACTGGTATTCTGGAAAGAGCTATTAGCATAAATTATAAAGCTTTTATACTAGAGGACTTTTGCCTTAAAAAAAAACCAAACAAACATTTTACCTTCTCTCTTAATTATCAATTCTAAAGCAGAAGATCAGTAAGGGTCAGGCAATAGGGATTAAGTGACTTGGCTAGGGCAATGCAACTAGAAAGTGCCTGAGGCTAGATTTGAATCCAGGTTTACTCTACTGTGGGCCTGGTGCTCTATCCACTGTGAGACCTAGTTGCCTGGACCTTTTATCTTTGATTCAATTACTAGAGAGTAGCAGTCAATGCTCCTTCAATTGAATTAATTTAATAAACCATTTATTAAGTACCTTCTACATAGCAGGCATTGTGTACATACACACAAGTATATGTAGGTAAAATGCATGTATATATGAACATAGAATAGAACACATAGATACACACACTCACTCTCTATATAAAATAATTCCTTTCAATCTGGGGGGAGATTCAGTGTATACAAAGTACATTTTAAGCATATGCCAAATAATTTCAAGTAGGAGGCTGCTGGTTACTGGGCAAGAGAACAGTTAAGGAAAGGCCTCTTGAAGGAGATGACATTTGAATCCCAAAGGAAAGCAATAAGTAAATGTAAATAAGCAAAAAGCAATAAACACATGAGTGTGTCACATACTCATAAAAAGCAGTAAACTTGTAAAAAGAGTTCTGTTTTAGAAGACAATATTTTGGGATCTTTCTCTGATAACCTGGGTTATCTTTACTTTGGAAAAATTCTCTTGTTCAATGTGTCAAGAGTTTTATATTATGGGTTGTTTCAGAAAAGCAGCCCGTTTGTATCCTTGGCCTTTGGTCAAGTTAATCCATTATCACTAAAACGTTAATTAAAAACTAGAAAATGTTTACTTTAGGTGCAAGAGGCCAATATTATTCTAATGAAAGAACTATAAAACTAAGGTAATATCCTGGATGGCTTAGCATGTGAGAATGCCTGTAAGAGAATTAGGAAAATCAAACAGGATGTTAAATAGTGCATTAAACCCTTTCTGTATATACTTTTTAGTGAGTACAAATATGGTCAGGATATTGGAGGGCAAATCAACAGAAACAGTGCCTTAGACTTATGCCATTGAGGGGAGGGAGTAGATATTGGAGTGTCACTAAAGTAGATGATGGAATCTCTTGAGAGATCTAACAATGAACAAAATAGGCAAATACTGGTTTGGAATGGTTTAGATCCAGGGGAGTAGGTCAAGTGATGCTTCTAAATTCTTAGATTCTAAAGTTATAGAAGTCTTTTCTTTTTCTATAAAATAATTATGACTCAATCAATTAGCTTTTGTTAAGGACCTACTCTATTTCAAGTACTGCGTTAAGTGCAGGGGATACAAAGATAAAAATGAAATAATTTCTGTTTTTGGAGAAGAGAACATGGAGAGGTATAAACTAATAAACACAAGATAGTTTCTGGAGGCAAGGCATTAGCAGTGGAGGAGGTCAGGAGAGGCCTCAGGAGAGGGAGGGTTTGACCTGATCTTAAAAAAAACCAAAAAAACAAAGGGGGAAAAAGCCCCTCAATGATGTGAGAAGCTATTTATTTTATAGTCTACCAAATTTCCTTGTCCTTCATGTGCTTGCTCATCTTTTCACACACAACTCTCACTCTGCTTCTCTTCTCTATATCATATCTCCATTATACTCTTCACCTCTTTGTTAATTTATTCTTTAAAAAAAATCTTTGCTTTCTGTCTTATAATCAATACTAAGTTTGGTTCCAAGACAGAAAGGAGTTAAGGGCTAATTGGGGTTAAGTGATTTGTCCAGGGTCACACAGCTAGGAAGTGTCTGAGACCAGATGTGCATCCTGGTCTTGCTGTCTCTAATCCTGGTTCTCTATCCACATGTAGCTGTTCCTTGTTAATTCATTCTTACCAAATTCTTGCTTCTCTCCATGCTTTTGGTCACTTTTCAGTTGTTTTTCAGACTCTTCATGATCCCATTTGAGGTTTTCTTGGCAGAAAATTAAGGAATGGTTTGCCATTTCCTTCTTCAGCTTGTTTGACAGATGAGGAAACTGAGGCAAGTGGGGTTAAGTGACTTAACCAGGATCACATAGTAAGCATGAGGCCAGATTTGAATTCAGGAAGATCAGTTATCCTGACTCTATCCACTGTGCCAATCAGCTGACCTTCCCTCCATGCTACTCATTCCTTATTTACCTGGCTCTAATGTGAAAGAGGATTATACTTTCTGTTGTGACTTAATTACTGGATAAAGTCTCATATTCTTATTCTTAATTTAAAAAGTGCTTAAGTTAAATGTTTTCTATTTCCTTTCCTATTCTACAATCTTTCCAAATTAAAAATGTACATACAATATGTGTTTTAATTTACAAGAGTATATTTACATATCACACACATAAAATTACATCACATTATATGCATGTATCTATCACACATGTATTTTCATTTGTATTTTATATGTCTCCCCTCAAAACAACAATTACTTTAAAACAAGGGTTTATTCTATGATAGACTCTGAAATCTGGTATATAGATGAAGAAATAATGAATACTACCAGATTACTGTCCGTTTCACAAGCCTTTCTTTCTCTTCATGACCTGGCTCACTATCTCTCTAACTGGAATGCCTTTCTCTTCTGTCTCTTTCTATTAAAATCCTATCCATATTTTAAATTACCTCCTCTATGAAGCTACAGCATTACTAAAATATCGGCTCCTTTTAGGGTGTGAGGAACGTAGCTTCTTTCTACATTACTTGTAGTAGGTATTGGGCTGTCAGTACTTCAAAGTGGGCCAAGTTGCTTTATATACATGAACGTATTTGATCTCACTACTTATGAAGTAGGTATTACATGTTATAGCATCACCTCTATTTTCCAAATGAGGTAATTGAGAAGTTAAGTGACTTGACTATGGTGAAATAGCTTCAGAAAGCAAGATGTGAACCTAGGTCTTTTGTGGCTTTAAATCCAGGTTACTTTTCCTGAGACCATTCTACATCGTACTTAATAAATGTTGGCTGTAGTGAATTAAATCAAATTTTAATAATTAATGAATAATAACAATAATAGTAATAGTTGAAATTTATAGAGTTTTAAGGTTTGCAAAGAACTTTATAAATATTATCTCATTTGATCATCACATGATTCTGGAAGTAGGCATTATTATTATCATCTCTGTTTTATAGAAAGGAAACAGAAATTTGGAGAAAGTGATTTGGCCAGGGTCATACAGCTAGTGAATGTCTGAGGCTGGATTTGACCGTGGGTCCTCCTAACTCCAGGGCCTCTATACCACCTTGCTGTGACACCACAGAGTCAACTCCAAATTTACCAGTTTTGCCAGAGGGTCTCATTTGACATCATATAAACAAAAGAGGAGTAGGGATGGAGCAGGGCCACATGGATGGGTGGGAAGCTTCAGAGGCTGGATTTAAATTCATGTTCTCAGACTCCAGAGAAGCTCTTAGGACTATATCACAAATTCTATAACATTGCAAGGTTATATTCAGAATTAATATTAATTAAAGACATGAGTTTTTCCACTATCCTCACCATAATCAAATCCAGTTTTTTTTTTGGTCTGGTTGGGACCAAATGAAAATAATAATAGTGAGAAGTAATAAATAAATACTGACCCTCCCACCAGCAACCTCCAACAAAAACAATGTGACAAAAAATCCTTATTTAAACAACCTGAAGAGGAATAGTGGGTTTTAACTGATCAACAATTTTCACAACTATTTCACAATATTTTCTAAAAAATCAAACACTTGTGAGGTTTAGCTTTGAGAAAGATTGCCAAAGCCACCCCTATGGAGAAAAGTCCCTCAAAAAGGTAACTTCAGGAGACTGAATAAAATTAAGCTACCTATGGCAGGCCATAGGTTATATATCTCAATGTAAGGGATATAGAATTTGTCACAGAAAAGAACCCTTTTGTTTTACTAATGTTTATTTTTATTACTCAGGGGAAATCAAATGTCAGATTTGGTTTTCGAAAAAAGTCTAATATTTTATCCACTGCCAGACCTTTGAACTAGAGCAGCTATTAACTCTTTCAGTAACTAAAACCACGACCTTCTTTATTAAAAATCATGACCCACGTGGCAAAGATTCCAACCCAAGGCTGAGTAAGTTACCCACCAAACTCACATTTCAGAGCATGATATTCATGGAAAAGCCATCTTCCTGCTTCCCACTGGTGGATGTCCCTAGACACATATCAAGTGAATAAAAGCCATATGCAGCTCCCTCCAGTTTGGCTATTAAATAAGTGGTCACTCACAGCACCACTCTGGAGCCTTCCAGGTCGGATTTACAGATCAGAGACAAAAAGGCATGTTCTTAGTTAGGGAGGATAATGTCAGTAAAAAAGTATTTCTGCCAAATGTGGAGGGGTCCACACTTAATTCACCTACCGTGACTCAGTCTTTCCCCTCATCATAGTCTCGTCAGACCAGGAAAGAGTAACACCATGTGGTGGGGCAGCACTGAGACACTGTTGGCCTTGCTCAAAAGATATCTTCCTAGGTACCCAGGAAGGAGAGAGAACAGGGTTTTGAACATATTTGCAAGGCTGGTTAAAGATTCACAGAAACCTAAGAGATGAAGGAGAGACCTTAGATGTCACTCTTTTAATTTACAGAAAAATAACCTGAGACCCAGAGATCTGACTTACAGACTTGGCCAAGGTCACACAGCTAGTCAAGATTCCCTTTTTGTAAATAAGGATCCATGTCCTGAGAGGAAATGTGGTGCAAAGAGAAGAATGCTGAGAATTATGGATTCCTCAATTTCCCTATCTATAGAGTGAGAGGCTTGGATCAGCTAACCATAGCTAGAATTTATATATTGCACCTTACACGTATTATTTCATTTGATCCTTATGTCAATGCTGGATGGAGGTACAATTACTATCTCAATTTTACAGATGAGGAAACTGAGGCTGAAAGCAGTGGCTTTTTTTTTTCCCAGATAAATTGTATCTCCTAGTGAAGGTGGTTATCTTCTACTCTTGCTAACTGACTGACCATTATCATATTCTGATCAGATTTTTTCTGGATTGTTATTGGATTGTTGTTATTCTTATTGGGAACAGACTGTAGTCAGTTTATACTCACTATGACCCTAGTGATTTTTCACTGACTGAGATATTCCATAATACTTTAACATTTTTATAATGCACTCATTTGAAAATACCAAAAAATATCGTATTTATGGGAAATGGCATGTTTGGGCACATTAATGATAATTTCATGATGCAGTCATATATTCATTTATTCAATAAACATTTATTAAGTGCCTATTACGTATCAGGCACTATGCTAAGCTTTGGGGATACACAAAGATGAAAAACACAGTCCCTCAAGGGACTTGCAATCGAATGGGGATGACAACATGAAAATGATATGTAATACAAAGCAAGCTATGTACAGGATAAATAGTAAATAATTAAAAGAAGGAAAGCACTAGAATTAAGAGAGATTGGAGTAGGTTTCTTTTAAAAGGTAAGACTTTATTTGAGACTTACAGGAAAGAGCAGGGTTAGCAGTTGGAGCAGAGAATGGGGATAGCCAGAGAAAATGCCTGGCGTCGAGAGAAGAGTCTTGTTTATGGAACAGCTAGAAGGCCAATGTTACTGTACTAAAAAATATGTGTTGGAGAATAAAGTGTAAGGAAGCCTGGAAAACTAGGAGGGGGTTGTGTTATAAAGGGTTATGAATATATAGGTATGACCAAGACTTTAAAGCTTTGAGAGCAAGGGTTATTTCAGAACTTTTTAAATGAAGATAAAATAAAATGAGATCTTCAGAATAAATTACAAATTTTGAAAAACCTCATTCCCTGTCCAGGCTACACTGAGGATTTACCCCAGATCTTTATTCTACAGTTTAGCAGAAATCCTGGAATTCACACATTTAGAGGTACCCTTCTCCCCTGAGATCTCTCTGAATGAATGGCTTCTCCTAACACTTCTATTGAAGGAGGGCATGAGGGTCAGTCATACTTCACTCCTCAGTAGGCTGCACTCCAGGATTTCTCTACTATGCCTGGCACAGTGGACTTTTTTCTCCTCCTATTTCTTTTTAGGTTTTTTTTTTTTTTCAAATATTGACCTTTTCCATTAGAAATGTAAGCTCCTTGAGGGCAAGGACTGGTTTTCTTGCTTGTATTTGCAGCCCTAGGGTTTATCATAGTGCCTGGTACACAGTATGCTTGTTGACAGACTGAAAAGAATAATTTATTAACTTGTTATTCTATACTTTTTTTTTAAAGAAAAGGAAGAGAAAATTAAATATCTTGAAGGAAATCAAGAAGCTTATTTATAAGCAAATAAAACTGACATCATATGGTAGAATAGCACTTCCATTTTTGTGGCATTTGGTGGGGGAAAAGCCATTCTAATATCACGTGTTAGTTGAGAAGAACAAACCAGATATTATGGTTATGATATTAAAAAACAATCTTTTGGCTGTTGCTATATTAACTAGGGGTTGCTAGAATTGAGAAGTGAGAGAGCAAAGCAAAGCAAAGCTTAAGTACTATAAAAACTTGATTCTTACATTAAATTTCTTGGTAGGTTTGCAGCATTAGAGAAAAATGTTCTTTTAATTACCTCATCTGATTTACAATTATGGGTGCTAAAGGCCAGAATGTTTGACTTTAAGGAAATAAATCTTATTCTTCCCTGCACAGACTTAACTTACTATACTGCTATGGAATAATATTTAATTGTAACTTAAGTATGACTCCTCAAATAAAGATATACCAATTACTCAATTAAACATGAACTTTTCTAGACAATTTAGCAAGACAGTACTGAGACCTTCATTTATCCTTTTGAAATGGTGCATGAGAAGCCTTCAGAGCTCTAAATCTACATCTTCTGGAGTATTTAGCATAATATTTAACACAATTTAGTCTCACCAAAAGAAAACTCTGGAGTGTTTTATGTAATCAAATGATGCAGCATTTTAGTTTAACCTTGGTAAATTTATGACCATCATCATGATGATGAAACAGAATTTATGAAATTTAGGATGTCACTTCCTTGGAGAAGAGGGATCATATTTTGGCTTCTTTTGTATCTCTCACCAGTCCCTAGCATATAGTCAATGTTTAAAGAATGTTTGTTGCAGTGATGCTATTTATAACCCTACCAGAAACATGTACCATTAAATTCAGTTTCAGAATAATATTAACAATATTAAAGTAATAACATTCATATATTACTTTAAAGTACACCAAGTATCTTCCTCACAACAAACAATGAGTTCGGTAGTATAAGTATTACAACACCTACTTCATAGATGAGTAAACTGGGGCTCAGAGAGAAATGACTTGCTCAATTGGCTTTGGAAACTGAGACCTGAATGCAAGTTTTGTTGACCCTCCAACTCTGGTGTCCATGCCAAGTCCATTGCTTTCCATTATACCATGTTTCCTTAGGTTAAAAGATTAATGTGTGCTTCTAAAATTTTTTTCTCCCATGAAGAGTTACTATTATTTGATGATAGCCAGAAGAGATGAAACTATAAAAAATTTCTGTGGAAATAGAAATGAGACATTTTATCATATCTCACCCTAAGCTTAAGAGAAGTAAACCCTCTGGTCCATTAGCTTTGACTTCTTTCATACGGGTTGTTATAGTCACTGAAAATGCCCATGATTCTTTAAATGATGGGCAGAACTGACTATTCTTTTACTCTTAAAAAGTAAAATGTCAGTGAGTCAAGCACATACAGCAACAAAATACTTGCCGTTCACCCTTTTCTCTTTAATCTAATTAATTGTACTTATTTGGTGTTTACTGACTAATGAAGAATTGCTAAAGAAAATAATGATAATAATAAGCATTTATGTAGCACTTCAAGGTTTGAAAGTGTTTTATAAATATTAGCTCATTTAGTTCTCATAATAACTCTGGGAGGGAAGGGCTATATTTATCCTCATTTTGCAGATAAGGAAACTGAGGCAGGTAGAAGGTAAGAGTCTTGCCCAGGGTTAAGAGTTAGTATCTGAGGCTGGATTTTGAACTCAGACCTTCCTGACTCCAGGTCCAGCATTCTATCTACCACATCACCTCACTGCTATTTAAATTGCTGAAAATATACATAGAATAGGCTCTCTGTTACTATGCCACATTCTATCTTTTTAAAAGGACAAGCTCAACTCTTTAGGAGGTCTTAGGTGATTTTCCATCTATGGACCAGTACAGATTCTTCCATGATTAGGCACTATCCACCTGAAGGACAGGACTTTGAGTGAGGCGGATTGCTGATGGCATTACTTGGTCCATAGTAGGTATGTCTGTGGCTGGGGATGGAGTGCCAGGTGGGAAGTCTGAAAGATTTATCTTCTTGAATTCAAATCCAGACTCACACTTATTAGCTGTGTGATCCTGGGCAAGCCACTTCACCTTGTTTGCCTCAGTTTCCTCATGTGTAAAATGAGCTAGAAAAGGAAATGAGAACCTACTCCAGTACCTTCACCAAGAAAATCCCCAAATGTGGAAGGTCCTAGATTCAAATCTGGCCTCAGACACTTCCCAGCTGTGTAACCCTGGGCAAGTCACTTGACCCCCATTGCCCACCCTTACCACTCTTCCACCTAGGAGCCAATACACAAAAGTTAAGGGTTTAAAAAAAAAGAGAAGAAAAAAAAGAAAATCCCCAACTGGGGTCATGAAGAGTTGGACATGACTGAAAACGACTCAGTGACAGCAAAAGGTATGCCAATGATCTACAAATGGCATAGTATGCTTGTTGAATGAACAAATGGACATAGAAATAACCGTGGCCTCCTTTATCTTTGCAAATATAGATCTGAAGCCAATCTATATTATAGACATATGCTTTGTTACAGCTGATCTAGACCAGCAGTAGCAATATGTTGGGGTTTGGGGGGGTATTGCTTTGTTAACCAGGAGAGAAAATACATACTAGTATCAATCCCAGAAAATTCAGTCCATGCCTTATTAGGGAAATAATTAAGTAGGGAAAAATGATGATAGCTCCCTGTTCTTTTGTTTTCACAAAGCTGCCTGCTCCCATGTGAATAAAATATTAACTAATATTGTCTAAGTAATTATACCAGTCTCTAATTATTTGCTGGACTCAAATACAAATCTCCTCTTCCCAAGCCCATGTCTAATTACTTTCTTAGGTAGTAGGGCACGAGGGTCTACTAGTCTCAGGGTGGAGGGCTTATGTTTCCAACTTTATTTATTCAAGATGTGATAAGACCTCCCTAGATATTTTCCAAGGTGATCCTTGGTGGGAGATCAGATTGAAATACAAAGGCAAAGGTATGGAGAGGAGAGGGGAGAAACAGCAGAAATATTTTCTACAAGTATATGGTGAAATCAGAAGCAGCCCTTTGGCTTGAAGCCATGTTCTCCTGGGGGATGTTGAGACCCAAGATAAAAATACCTAGGAGGGCAAGCCTGGGGATGCTAAAGCGACCTCTAGCCTGGTTTGCAAGAAATCCCCAAATAGGGGCCCATCTTATTTCATAATAAGACTGGAGCAAAGACTAAGAGAGGATGTGGGAGGTCACTGGTGGGGGTTGTGCTGACTTTATCATATGTTTATTTCTCCCATGGTTGCATTTTTGTATATTTTATATTGCTATATCCAGCTTGTCTGTTATTGTCTGTATCCATCTTGTCTTGTCTGCTCAGTTCCCTCTCTACCGCAGAAATCTTTGGCAGTAAGAACGACTCCCAATTTGAGCAGAATGATCATCTAATTTAATTTAATTTGGGGAGAAAACATATCTATTATATGTAAACTTTTAAAATGATCATGAGGATGCTATTAAATCTTAATCACACAAGATAACACCGAGGAGAAGGAGATAACTACAGCCTGCTTAAGAAACAAAACAAAACTTGCCTTGAGAATGTATTTTTGTTCTAATGCTGGAACAGGGCTATCTCATGTTCTAGGAATTTGCAGAACTTCAAATGAAATGATGGAGTCACACTGTGAAGGTCAACTTCGGAGAGTCAGAGAACTTTCTCTCCAGTATCCCTAGCAAAGAGTTAAATAAGCAAAAGTGACAATGGCTATAACTACACGAAGCCAAAAGATCTGGGTGGAAAGTGAAAAACCCAGTCAACCATACAAATGTTTTGTCTACATGACACCAAAGATCTATTTTTATTTCTTAAAAACAGCAATAAGAGTTTTTTTTTCTATATAGAGCTGGAGCTGACATCAACCAGATACAAGCAATGTCACAGAGCATTTGTTAGTAAGATTCTTTCATAGAAAATAGACAACATCAGAGAATCTGAAAGTAATACTGACCATGGAAAAATGGGTTAGTTATCCTACCACCAATGACTTTATAAAAGAAGCCCTTACATAAACCCTCTTTTAACTATTGTTCCCAAGGCAGAAGAGTGGCAAGGGAACACTTAAAAAACACAAACCTTTACCTTCTGTCTTAGAATTGATATAAGTATTGATTCCAAAGCAGAGGAATGGTAAGGGACAGGCAATTGGAGTTAAGTGACTTGTCCAGGGGCACACAGTTAGGAAGTGTCGGAGGGCCAGATCTGAACCCAGGACCCTCTGTCTCTAGGCCTGGTCTAGATCTTTAAAAAAAAATTGCATTGATGTAATAATGTATTACAGGAAGAAATTAAGTACCAAGAACTCCTGTAGCTGAAATGCTGGTTTCTATTTCTTATCCTTTAAAGAGCATGACACTGAAATGCCACTTTCCTTCCCTTAGTTTATCCATCTGAACAATGGAATTATACACTGATTTAATGCCACCATGCACTTAAAAACCCCCCTACCTTCTGTTTTAGAACGGATACAAGTAATGATTCCAAAGCAGCAGAATAGTAAGGGACAGGCAATTGGATCAAGGGACTTGTTTAGGGTCATACAGGCTTGGGAGGCAAAAATGATTTTTACATTTTAAAGTAATGCAGGTCTACAAAATCAAGCATGCCAGATTTGGCCCTTGGTGGTAGTTTGTTGAACCCTGGTAGGTCTACTCACCAAACCTTGGAAAGAATTAATGGGGAGACATGGACAAGAGCCTCATATAGTGAGGTGAGGCTATATTGTGATCTTTGTTGCTGGAGGGAATAACAACAATGATGAGATCAAAGGATCATTAAAATATGTCCTGAAGCAGAGTGTCTTGCAAATTGAAGGCAATGAACGCATTTCTATACTGAAATGATCTCTCCTTTTCCTGAACATTTATTGCACACATATGTCCATGTTAACCTTATGTACTTTATTGCATTCAGTCTTTATTTGGTAAATTATCTTTTTATGGAATATGGATTTGAAGCTGCAAGGGAGCCTAGCACAGACTCAAATGTTAAAGCTAGAAGTGTCTTTAGATTTCATCCAATCTAATCTCACTTTGATGACAACTGGCAGTGGTAAATAGTGCTTTGAAATTCTTTTTTTTTAAAATGAAGCTTTGAGATCTTTTGCTCTTATTTATTNTTATTTATTTATTTATTTATTCATTTATTCATTCATTCATTTATTTATTTATTTGCTTACTTACTTATTCATTTATTCATTCATCCATCCATCCATCCATCCATTTATTTATTTATTTACTCATTTATTTATTTGATTATCTATTCATTCATTCATTCATTCATTCATTCATTCATTCATTCATTCATTCATTCATTTATTTATTTCTTTTAAATCCTTACCTTCCATCTTGGAGTCAATACTGTGTATTGGCTCCAAGGCGGAAGAGTGGTAAGGGTCACACCGCTGGGAAGTGTCTGAAGCCAGATTTGAAGCTAGGACTTCCCATCTCTAGGCCTGGCTCTCAATCCAGCTGCCCCCTGATCTTATGCTTTTCAATAGTTAGCAAATACTGTAAATTAAAATGCAGAAAAGTATATGTCACTCTGTGCCTTCCCTGTGCTCTACTCCCAGCTGATAAGGGCTTGCTCAACATTCTAAGCCTAAAAGGAGTGGGGGGCATCTGAGCTAGTTTGAAGATTAACAGATGATGTTATGACTTTCTCAGTTTAAAAGAGCTTACAAGATGGAGAGGAAAGGACACCCAAGCAACATTAAAGGGCCAGAGAAATGATGTTAAATAGGACACAAGAGGGAACATGACACAGGTGCACTGAGGATCTTTGCACCCTTTCCCTGCCCATTCTCCACTCTTTAGCCAGGAAAGCTGAAATGTCCAGCAATAGGTGGAATAATCTGAGGGCGCGTGGAGAATTCCTAAGAATGGAAGGAGAGCAATCCCCCAGATCCTCAATAAATTTAGCAACCTGGATTCCTGTGGGTAGTGGCAATTCCATTGCCCTGGCCACACTATCTGTAACATCTTTCAATAAACACTTTCATACTTTCAGATGAATAGGTCTGAGCTACAATTCTTTGGGAAAGAACCAGCATTTGCTCTCCACCACAAATTCATTTTCATATAAAGGTTAGGTTCTAAAGAGTTTAAGGGTGATCTACACAAGGTCACACAGATAATTAATGGTGTAGTTATGGAGAAAGACCATCTAACCTCATTTTATTGTTGAAAGAAACAGAGCATTAAAGATTAAATGGCCTTCCCAAAGCTGCACAGCAGCAGTGCTAGGGTTTGAACCTAGGACTTTCAACTTCAAATATAGCACAATTTCCATATGTTATGTCTTACCTCTCTAACCAGATATACTTCTTGAAGCATCATTTTACAATTCCTAGAATCCAAGACTCCCCTAGGAGTCTATAATATCCTTGGCACACAGTAGGTGCTAACTACTTGTGGAATGACTGATTTTATTTCTGGCTACCCTGCATGGGTTGGGGAAGGGCAGGCCAAGAACAGACCACACAACTCAGACTGGTAGGGGTGGTATCAGCTTTTCCTCAATTGAATCTAGCAACTTCAGATTAAGGGCATCATTCAACCTAAAATAAATGATGGTAGAATGTGTGAGGCAAGTGAGCAAGTGTATTCCATTTGTAAGCACCTGCAAACAATGTGTGGATTCTTTGTTGAATCTAATATTTGCCAAATTAAATTGGTTTGACAACTTTCCTGGAATTAAAAAAAAAGCACAAAATGTACTTTAAATAAAAAGCTTTCCAAACATAGCTCTATTGAATTTTTAAAACATTACTGGATTCAAAACATGCCTCTGCTTGTGCTCTCACATAAATGAAGAACAAATTCAGGCATGTACACACACACACACACGCACACACACACACACACACACACACAATTTAGGTTTTCTTCACTCATAGTTTGGTTATCTATTCAAGTCACCATGCTGCTTCTCATCCAGTTAACTAATGTTTCTCATTACATTTCTTTATCAATGATCTGGAAATGTGTATAAGAACAACATTAATCGTCCTTAAGAGCAATAAATGAGTAGATAAGAGTAAAGATTGGTAAGACAAAATCCTTTAAGGAGAAAAACATTAATGCAACCTGAAGAACAGAAATAAGGGCGCTAAAGAGTATGATTTTGGCTTGGTAAAATACAATGGAGGAAAAATATACAGGAAAAAAACCAACATGAGACATTGATTCTGTGGGCAGGTAGAACCTAGAAAGCAATACTAAAAGAAACTTGGTGATGATCATAAACCATAGAACTGCTTTTGTTGTAATTCAGCTGTGTTTGATTTTTCTGTGTCCCCCATTTGGTTTATTTTTTTTTTGGCAGAGATCCTGGAGTGGTTTGCCATTTCCTTCTCCAGCTTATTTTACAGATAAGGAAACTGAGGCAAACAGGGTTAAGTGACTTGCTTACGGTGACAGAGCAAGTAAGTGTCTGAGGCCAGATTTGAGAGAAAAAGATCTTAAGAGAATCTAGAAATGTATAATAAAACTAATTTGCAGATATACATATTTTTAATTAAAATATTAATTCTTGGAAAGTGATTATATTTCTTAGTGACAGATGAAAAGTACAAATTTCAGGAAATTATGGGAATGGCTAACTACTTTGTGCAATGGACTCACAAAAACCACAGCACTTAGAGCTAGAAGATTTATTAAATCATAAAAATTCTTGGTACAGCAGAGATGGGACTAGAGTCTATGTCTCCAGGCTGCTAGCTAACTCATTGCTCTTTCTGGGTATCATACTAGAGTGAAGAGAAGAGTCTGCAAAACATTTGCCATGATTTGAAAGTAATCTTGCCTTGTTTCTATATTGTGAAATTTCCAACAACTTAGTGATCTTGATGTTGACATCAGCTTACTATTTTCTCTAAGTTCTTGAAGGAAAGTGGATATATTCAGAGGTGAAGGTCTTAATACAGGTCACAAAACAGGTAAAAGAATTCAAGTGTCATTGCCTTCTATCCATTAGACTGACTTCCTAACTACTTATTAGGTCATCCTTTATTAAAAATGGGGCTATACTGACATGGAAGATCAGAATACATAAAGAATATAGGAGTATATTTTCCAAAATGATATATCATTATATTCTATGATACTTTATCAACTCATAAGAAAGACAAAAAAAAGTATCTGGAAGTGATCAGCTAGGTTGCCTAAAACAGTTTTTGTCTACCCTCACCTTGAAATTATAGCCAGATTTGAAGAAGGCAGGATTTTAGCTGAGACTTGAAGGAAGCCAAGGAAACCAGGAGGCAGAAATGAAGAGGAAGAGCATTGAAGATGAGAGGCAGGTAGTGAAAATGTCCAGAGTTGGGAGATGGAGTGTCTTGTTCAGTAAACAGCAAGGAGGCCAAATCCATTAGACTAAAGAGTATGGAGTCAAGGGAGGGTTAAGAGGTAAGTGTAAGGAGGCTAGAAAGGTGATAGTAGGGTATCAGCTATGTGGAAGATGAGGAAGGAGCGGGGAGAAATAGGACAGGCAGACCAACCGGCACGCTATTGGAGTGGTGGAAGTATCAGACAGGGTTTATGCGACACATTATTAAAGTAAGTGAGCCTGGGTGCCTGGGAGGATGTGGTCCCCTCAACAGTAATAGGGAAGTTTGGAAGGGGAAAGAGTTTTGGAAGAAAGATAATGAGTTCAGTTTTGTGGAGTTTGAGATAGATGGTCTAAGGATCTGTGTAGGCAGTTTTCAAAAGAAGAAAGGCAAGCTATTAGTGAGGATATGGAATAATGTTCTAATCATTAATAGGAGAAATGCAACAAAGCAATGCTGAGATTCTACCTCATAATCTGACAAAAAAGAAAGCAACAAGTATTGGAAGGACCACGTGCTATTACTGTTGTCAGAGCTATGAAATGGTCCAATTACTCTGGAAAGCCTTTCAGAACCATAGCTCAAAAGTCACTAAATATTTTGTATCTCATTCAACTCTGTAATTACACTACAGAGCATGTATCCCAAAGAGGGCCAGGTTAGTGGGAAATGACCCAGAGTTACAAAAGCATTTTTCTGTGGCAGCAAAGAACTGGAAACATAGTGAGCCTTTATTAATTGGGGGAAGGTAAACACATTATAGTGTATGGATGTAATGAAATGTTATTGTACTATATAAAACATGGAATATGATGGATTCAGAGAAACTCGGGAAAATTGGAATACAGTAAAAGTCAGCAAACCAGGATTAGAATTTATATAGTCCTTATAAATGGAAATGACTAAAAACTTAAGAACTAATCAGTTCAGTAATGAAGAATATCTTCAAAAGACTGATGATGAAGCATGCTTTCTTTCAACCTGTTGGTAGAAGTACATTTTTAGATTATGACCAATGTACTGATTTGTTTTGCTTAACTACAATTGTTTGTTACCCTCCTTGGGAAGTGACAGGTGGGCAATGATTGTGATGAGAGGAGAGACAGAGACAGAGAAAGAGAAAGAGAGGCACAGAGACAGAGAAAGGAAAGAATATCAATGAAATATTTTAAAAGAAACAGGACAGAACAGAACAGAAGGAAGTCCAGAAGGGGCCACAGAGGAACAGAGCATTTTGTTATTACCATGCTGAATTTAATATACTTAAAAATATTTTATTTAATAAAAATTAGCATGTAAAGGAAGTTCATTGTTTCATATACAATCTTCTTCCTGTTCTTTGGACATACTAAATGTTCATGTTTGTTGATCTTTCTTAAGTTCATAATGAAAAAGAAAATTTATTTTAAAAAAGATTGTGGTTTACCACTGGCAGCTGCCATTGAAACAGAGCTTGTTGTTCTCTGGGCACCTAACACATTGCATTCATTATGAGTTTGTTGTTTTTAAAAAAGAGAAAACATATTGTATTTACGTGGCCTTTAATAGCATCAGCAAAAACCAACTAGTGGGTGTGAGATTCAGGTTCGTCTTTGCCACAGTCAATTCAGGTTTTTGACAAAATTTATACTCCTATCAACCAAACCTGGCAAACTGTGCTTTGACAAAAACAGATGCTCCAAAGACACATCTCATCTCATCTCATCTCATCTCATCTCATCTCATCTCATCTCATCTCATCTCATCTCATCTCATCTCATCTCATCTCATCTC
>NC_058132.1:371685046-371695492 GCF_016433145.1 Gracilinanus agilis
CTCTCTCTCTCTCTCTCTCTCTCTCTCTCTCTCTCTCTCTCTCTCTCTCTCTCTCTCTCTCTCCCATCTAACCATCTCTTAATGAAATAAATCTCAACTGTCAAAGGAGGGAGGTGATTACATTTCTTGTAAACAGAGCCTTTGTCATTATGTGAGTCTGAGACTGAGGAAAACAGAAATCAGTAGACATGCAGGCAACATACAAAAGAGACTATGGAGGGCAATATTCTAAATATAAGAGAAAGATTCATTCCTGAAGTACCCTTTGACTATTCTTCACAAGTAGGAAAGCACACTTTCTTACAACTTGAAGAACTGAGCCACAGAATTAACTTATAAAAGGAACACTAGATCATGATGAGCTGCTTACAGGGAAAAGAAAGGGAAAGAGAGATAATTAAACTACATTTTAAAATTGAGAAATGCCTCTAGAAGACAGATTTCAAAACAAAAGTTAATATAAATTTGCCTTTGAAGATGCCTTCCTTCTTATAAAATCAGAACCCTGCCATCTAGTCTGTTCCCAAAGTGAAGTAATGAGGCTTTGTAGCCTAAGTCTTTACTTTGGGCTAATTTAGTGTCTCCAGAGAGTAGGAAAGAGCTCTCCTAAGGTCTGGGCCTGAAAGGCCCAGGGGGGCTTTCCTATTTAGAGCTCTTCTACTTGACTGCTAAGTAAACAACAGTGGATTCTTCCTTAATGACAACAGCTGATCAGTCCTTTGGAGGTTACACAACATAAACAGGATCTGCTTGATATTTTCCACTTGTGGAGAAGGAAAGGAAAAAAAAAAGACCCTCAAAATATTTTCCTGTATTTGGTTTTTGTAGCTCTTGCCTTATCTCTCAGAACTTCAGTACATGTATTGGAATAAGAGACTCTTTCCTATGAACCCTTCAAGCTAGCCAAAATAGCAGAGTCTTTAAGGAAAGAATGCAGAGTATAAAAAAAGAAGAAAAATGATGGGTTGAAGAAAATCAGTGAATTTTAGTGTGGGAAGAAATACCTTGGAGGTCACTTCATCAAACCTACCCCCAAAACATGAAAACACTTCTATGACATGAATTTCAGAATAACGTTAGTTGCTTTGTTCTAAAGGAAAAAAGGAGTATAAGAGAAAGTTAGCTTTTCTTCTCAGAGGTCAACCAAAGGAGAATTCTGTAGCCAACTAGCTACTGCTCTGTTTTGTCCTTCAATTTTGTGCCAGCCCAAATGCATGCACCCAATTACGCATTATAATTGGGGCAATATGCATCCCATCAACTATTCCCTGTGTGGAATATGGAGCTTTTCTTCAAAGTTCAGCTCATGTGCTGCCTCTCTGAGCTTTGATTTTCTCATCTGGAAAATGGGGATAACAATACTTTTATGGTTACACTTTGGTTTGGGGGAACGTGCTATAAGATACTTCTGATACTTCAGTGGATCTGTGATATCTCTGGCATAGGTCTTCTTTGCCTTGATACACAATCCTCATATCTCTCTCACCCTTTTTGATTCTCATGCAAATCCTACTATATATCTTCCCAATAGGAGACTCAATGTGCTGAGCATTTTCCAGTCTTTTTACTTTGTGTGGATAATAAAAGAAAAGGCAGGGTGTTACCTGGTTATCCTTTATTTTTGCCATGTGCCTAGCTCATTTTCTTCTGTCTTAAGTCTAATGATAGTCTCTATACCACCTTTCTAATAGCATTCTTCACTGGTAATAGTGAGATTGAATAGGCTACCACACTATCTTCTCCCCCCCCCACCCCCTTTCTATCTAAACCTTTACCTTCTGTCTTAGAATCAGTACAAAGAATTGGCTCCAAGGCAGAAGAGTGGTAAGGGCTAGGTAACTGGGATCAAGTGACTTGCCTAGGGTCACACAGCTAGGAAGTGTCTGAGGTTAGGTTTGAACTGAGGATCTACTGACTCCCGTCCTAGCTCTCTATCCACTGAGCCACCCAGCTGCCCTTACACTAGTATCTTTCCATTTCCTTTTGGGTTCACCTTTGATTTTTTATTCTTCAGAGAGCACAGAATTCAATAACTGGTGGTCACATGACATCACCCAAAGATTCGTTGTTATTGTTTTTTTTTAATGGGCCTTTTCTTTTTCAGGGAAAAGTGTGGGGTCATTAAAAAGTATTTCAGAATTTCTTGGAAGTGTACTAACAGATAACAAACAGTGTTCAAGAACCCTCTGATTACTGCTATCAAGCAAGGCATAAAATAGGGAGACATAGCCTAGCCAAAAGTATTTGAGACTTTCATGAAGGATGGCTATCCCAAGTCCAAATGGAAGAGTAATATCCTACAGACTGTCAAGTGTTCCAGATGCTCCAGTTTGTGGATCTTATTGCTATAATAAGACATAGAACTTTATAATGTTTTCTAAATGAAATCCATAAACACTCAAAAGAATTTGGCTTTATTATCCATGAGGTTAAAAATATCAAGTGCATAATGAAAACATATTATCCAGACTTTGATGTACAGTTAGAAGACAATTCATAAAAAAGTTCAATCAGTGATCATCTTAGACAAATATTTAGTGCAGACAATGAGTTGAGTCCTGGACTAAACAAACAGGAGGAAGAGAGTAGATTGAATTGTCTTTGAAAAGTTGCACTGAGCTTCAAGCATAATGAGAAATTTAAGTTATTATTATTATTTGTGGATAAATTTTAGTGGTTAAAAAAACAAAAGTGGTTAGTGGTTATATCCCCCCTGCCATTGCTTTACCCTTGAGAAGAGTAATCAATAACTTACAATTCTACAAGATATTCAAGATCAAAATCAGTGACTTAAAAAAACAACTCAGAGTTAGACTTTTTGAGTTACAGATTTCTTAAGGAAGCAAACTAACATATTATTTACGGTTTTTTGCCTACAACAAATAAGCATGTGCATTAATTCACTGTAGAAACTTCTGTCAGTTTTAGAAATTATAGATGTTCATACAAAAAAGGGGGACTTGGGAAATAACTGACCGTCAAAAAGAAAATCTAATTTAAGTCAACATATACTACAGGATTGAATGTTCTCACATTGCTGACATGTTGATTTCTGTTTGGGGTATAACTGATAAAAAGCTTTAAAGTATCTAATATTAACCATTTGGTAATAATTACCTAAATCCAATGTCTTTCCCCTGCACAGCTCATGGCAGTCACATGTGTATACTCATATCCAAATGCAATTTATTTTTAAAAGTGTGAGGTCTCTGAATGGAGATCAAAAGATTCCTGGTTTATAAGTTTGATAGAGGTTGAAGGGAGGGGAAAAAAACAAAAACAAAAATTACAAAATCCCACAAGGGCATTAACATAATCTATTAATATAGATTTACAGAGACTCAGCTTCAGGGTTTTCTTCAATTAAAAAAAAAGTTTCCTCAAATTAACTGGAATTACCGTGGGAGTTTCAGAAATTATTATTTCTCATGTTTAGAACACATTTCAGTACTCTGTTCCCAGAGAAAATTTACCTTTACATTTACACAAATGGACTGGTCCTCCCCCTAATTCTCCCCCTGCCCCCCAACAAAAAAAAAAAAAACAACAAAAAAATTTTTTTGGCCAAAAAAAAAAAAAAGTCCGTCAAAACAGGTTACTTGTATTTTTATTGGTTCCTCTAGACTATGACGACATTTCCTGAAAGGCCATGCCAGGAAACTATTAATGTCTGTGAAAAAGAAGTGAGAGTTCTTATGAGCATAAACTGTCTGGTGCCCCAGGAGATTGTGCCCTGGCTGGATCACTGGTCTTTAAAACATGACACACTTACTGAATTGGTTGCTGTTTCAGAGTCCCAAGGTACTCGCTATCAATCAGTAGGAAGGGAGAGGGGGAAAAAAAAAAAAGTCTTAAAAGAAAGAGAGGCAAAGGCTAATTCTTATATTTCTTTTAACCAAGTACCTTGAAGGAGAAATCACCTTCACAGCTGACACCCGGAGATGACAGGCTCTACCACAAATTCAATATATACTGAGTTCTTTATAGGAGAAAAATATTGATGGAGGCTTTTTTTTTTTTTGGAGGGTGGTGGTGGTGGTACTGGGGAAGATGTTCGGAAATGAGAGATTACAACATTTTCATCATAACTGAAAGCATTAGAGGAAAAAATGAATGATTGAGTGGAATCTTATTTATTTTGCTTGTTCCAGGGGCAAAACCAACACTTCACATTTTAAAAGCCCAAAGAGACCCTGCTAATGCCAGTGTATAAGAGTTTATTCCCAGTGAACTTAAAAGGAAATAAAGGCTTTATAAAGAATTGAAATTAAATTGTATAAGATACATATGGAAGCCTGGGCACTTTGGAATAAACTTTTGGTATCTTTCGAACAAAGGAGGCTATACTCTATATAATGTTTTAGATTTTGTTCTTTGTTGAGAAAGTCCCACCTTTTGATGATATTCTCACTACTGGAGAGTGCCATCTGCTGGGTAGTGAGTGTGGGAGTTAGTTCTTCCCTACCCCTTAATGAGCTCAAGGGATATGGAGCCAGGAAAGATTTTTCTGATCAATATACATGTAATGAATTCATGGAAAGAAGAAATTAGTGTTCCTGGTTCCCACTGTGCAGGAGTGCCTGAGAAAAGCTACTCTCTCCAGGAGCCAAGTTCAGAGAAAAGCAGCTCAATCAACTCAGCCCTGCTGGCTAATCATGTCTCGCTGATTAGTGTTTCCTTTGAAATGTCCAAAACAGGAAAGAGAAGCATGAAAATGGAGAACACAGTATCATCTTCTTTACATGTTAACACGCTGTTTTGTCTTTGCACTGGCAAGCTCCTACATTTCAGTAGCTTTAAGCTATGTAGTTTTAGGTAAGGCTGTTTTCTCTCTTTCGATCAATCAATCAATATGTCTTTTGCCTTCCTTTTTCTTTTAAATCCCCAATGCTTAGTATGGCTCCTGGCATATAATAGGTACTTAATAAATATTTATTTAATTGATATCATTAATACACTCCTACAAATAACATTTCACACTGGTGAAGTACACCCCCAATACTAGGGAAGCCACAAAAGAAGCTGTAAGGGAGAACTCAGTTAACAAATTGAGTTTCTGCTTGATTTTTAAGTCATAGAACTTCAGTTGGATAATGAAATCTAGAGACTATGTAGTTCAAGTTATTCATTTTACAGCTCAGGAAACTGAGGCAATGACTGTAGAGTATCACAGCATTTTTAGACATGTTTCCTTCTCTCAACTCACATAATCTAACCCAAGTGCATGTCCTTATCATCTCTTACCTGGGCTATTGAAATAAACAGCTTTCTATTTGGCTCTCTACTCACGTGCCAAGGTGATTTTTCTAAAGAGTATAGGCCATGTCTAGTTTGTCAATGGGCCACTGTTCAATGAGTTCCAGTGGGTCCTCATTATCTCCAAGGATCCAATCAATATCAATTTCTCTGTTTGACATTTAAAGCTTTTTAAGCTTGATCTCTTCCAATTTTTTCTGTCTTCTTTTTATCTTCCCTTTCACATAATTTACATTTCAACAACAATGGCCTACTTGGAGTTCCTTGTTCCAGTTCCTATCTCCAATCTTTTGTATGAGGTTGTCCTATGCCTCCCATGACAACGCTGCCAAACTTAAGAGATCACTGGAAACTTTGAAGAGAGTTTTAGTAGAATAATAAAGTCAGAAGCTCCATTATAGGGGGAAAAGAAGAGAGGGAGAAGAGAGAAATTGGAGGCACTTAATGGAAATGGTTGTTTCAAGGTTTCTAGCCACAGATAAGAGGATGACAGCAGGGAAGAAAAGATCAAGTAAGGATTTTTTCAGGATAGGAAAGATATATAGAAGGCCTAGACGTCTATCTACTATACCACCTCGTTGCCTGTGATTAAGAGGAAAAAGCCCTAAAGAGATGAAAAGTGGAATTACTATTATCATCAGTATCACTGAGGAAGATGTAGTGAGCAATAGTAAGAAGTAACTGATGCTGAATGATGCTTTCTATGGTGTGGGGAGCGAGGGGAAGAGACACCTGGAAATAAGTTCTATAAAAATTAAAATAAAATAAAATAAAATAAAAAGAAGTAGCTAAGACCAAGAAGGAGATAGGACTTTTAAAGGGGAAGGTAAGTGATGCTTGAATCTTGATCAGCAAGAGGAATGTAGAAGAAAGGACCAGATATTGGTGGGATGATACACAAGAGAGATGATAAATAATGTATATTATTTCTATAGAAATAGCAGGGTTGACTATATTCATATTTTTACAGCTAAAAATTTATACTTTCTGCTAGCAATACAGACTCCATGATTTCTTATCACTGAAGATCTCCCAGAAGCTGGTCCAATTTGGTAGTTCCATAACTGCATCTTGAGAAAAGAAACTAAGAAAACTGGAACCTAACCTTACCTCAATTGTGTAAAGCTGCTAGAAAATCTTAAGACTTGTGGTTAGGATTGGAATTCTCTATCCATTCAGGTTGGCTTTGAGAAGCTATATAGTTTGGCTAAACTCAGAAAATCGTTGCTCCCTTGGTGGGCTGAGTCCCAGGGTTCTGGAGCTCGGGGGCAGCTGGCAGTGCTGATGTTATGTCAGGGAGGTCTGGTACTGGGCAGGCTCTAGGGACCTCCACTTACTTGGATGGTGGTTTAAGCAATGAGACCACAGGGACTCTGTTACCAAGTTATGTAAGTACCATTTTGACTAAAAGCTGTACTTTCCTTTCTGAGCTGACGTCGAAGCTGTAAGAAACTGTACAAAATCTACAAAAGGGTGTGTTTCCACTTGCCATCGGGTGCACTATATGTTACTGAAATTAGCCAGTCATTTACAATAAATGCTCTCCCCAAAGCTAGTTAGGACATTTTCCCTTAATCAAGGATATTGCTTGGTACCCTAGCAAAACCAGTATTGGATATCATAGTTGCATAACAGATTCTCTTGATTTTTCATTCAGATTTCACCTAAAAATATACCTAGAGTTTTGTTATATTTGTTGATGGGGAAAAAGTAAACTGAACTAATGGCATTGACACGTTTGACACATCTCATTTTAGATTTAACTGATTAACTTATCATAGCTTTATTGAAATTGGGGACAGTTAATTAGTATTTGAAGATTTGAGTTTCCTATTTTTCTTATTTTCTCAATTGCCTTAAAAAACAAAAACAAAAACAAAAACCCCTTACCTGTCATCTTAGAATCAATACTGTGAATTGGTTCAAAGACAGAAAAGCAGTAAGAGGTAGGCAACGGGAGCAAAGTGTTAGGGACACATAGTTAGGAAGTGACTGAGGTCAAATTTGAACCCAGGTCCTCCCATCTCTAAGGCCTGGCTCTCAACCTAGTGAACCACTAAGCTGCTCCCTCAATTGCCTTTTACTGAAGGGACAGAAAAGCCAAGAGATTGTGGATAAAGACGGAGAGAAGAGAAAAGTAAAAGAATATTCCATATAGAAATGAATATTCCATGAATGAAATGAAAAATTCCCAAAATGAATATGCTATAGTACTGATAATGTTTCTCTTCTGAGTAGCTGAGTCTTAAGGAAACTTAAAAAAGCAGCCTTGATTTATATTTTCTCTATTTCACAGCTCCTTTCTTAAATATGAAATGTAACCATAGATTATGATGTAACTACTCATAGGCTTTCGTGTGGTTTAAGGTATACCAGTTGGCCAGACTACTACCAGCTCCCACCTGCAAGATTCATATCAAACAGAATGTGTGCAACAAGTTTTCAGGTTTCTATTGTGAGCAGATAAACACATATTTCTTTGGAAACCTAATATCCTTAAAAGAAACAAACAAAAAAAATCCACTATAGATATGTCACACAAAATCATGATCCTTAGACCCAGAAATCCAGGAGCTAAGTCTGGTCCATGCTATGTTTAGGAAACACACCCTCAGCATTATCCTTGTTTTAATCAACAGTACCCATGACATCACTATTCAAGCCATTTATTTAGTCTATTTCCAAACTTACCACATGGCAAATGACTGCATAAATAAAACAATTCAGCTCTATAAGAATCATTTGCAATTCAGAACAGGGGGAGGAAAAAAACTTCAAGTGACTATCATCAGGAATATATTCAAATATCCACAAGTTATTCTAACTAGGGACCTTTTACTAAAGATGGAAAGGAAAAACAGCTGCAACAGGAGTATTTTACTGCCCATCACTGAAAAAGTACAATGGAAAACCAGGTTGAGGCAGAAGTAAAACTAGTATAAACCCTTTAATTGTAAGCTGCTGGAAACTTTTGCATTGATTTGCAAAGAATCCCAGAGATGGACACTCAATCTAAACTGAAATTTTCATAGAGAAAAGGACCAAGTCTTCTTTAAATTACATTAATTAGACTGCCCAGTACATGGTCCATTGCCTAGGACTGTGGTGGCAAAGATGAGGCATTAGTGCAGTTGGCACTCAGGGAGCTGCTCCATTCCCCCTCTTCCCCAGTGCCTGAGGGAATTTTTTGCAAGTTCCACTCCTCTGTCCAGCCACCCAAAGCAAGCACTTTCTCCCTCATCTCTCTCTAGTAATGGGGGTGGGGGTGGTGCTTGCAGACAACTTGAATTTGCCCTTTGGACACTTGAACTCATTAAAGGTTTGCCAACACTTTGGGGGAGCTGAATAAGCCAACACTTTGATGACAATACTTTTCCTCCCTCTATCACCCATTTAAACAATGGATGGACTAGTTGTATAATACAACTTCGTTGTTGCTAAGAATACCATTTTACCATCTGAAACTGAGATGCAACATATGCTGTAATTCAATTTGCCCACTCTTTGGTTTTATTTATCTTGGATTCTTGTTTCTCCTTCATCTCTCGTATCTCAGTCAGTAACTAAGTCTTGTCCATTCTACAAATACATCTTCTCTAATGTCAGTCAAAGCTATCTATAGACCATTATTATCACATACTTGAAATGCTGCAATACTCTTCAAAAGCAACAAGCCTCCCCACTTTATTCTCTTTCAGATTGCTTGCTTGCCCATAAATCTGGTCATTGTCATTTTCCATCCATAACTACTTTTTATTTACTAATATGACCTTCATTACTATCATGACTACCATTCTAGTCTTATCTTATACAATCTCCCTCTACATACTTTACATTCCAGGGGCAGCTAGGCTGCACAGTGGACAGAGTACTGGGTTTGGAAACAAAAAATTCATCTTTATGAGTTCAATTCTAGCCTCAGACACTTACTAGCTATGTGTCCCAGGGCAAGTCACTTAGCCCTGTTTGTCTTTGTTTTGTAAAGATTAAAATTAATATTCAATAACTAAGTATTATCTTTTATAAAGTTTATTAGTTAATAACTAAAGTTAAAAAAAAGCTAACTAACCAAGCCTTGGTTCTGAGAGAAAAGAGCAAGAGGGAGGAGTTATATAGAACTATATAAACAATAACTTGAAGACACAAACATGGGGTCACAAGGAAAATGAAGCTGGGAGATGAAAGGAATTCTGGGGAACGTAGTTCAAAAGGCACAAAAATTCCACGTACACAGTTTCCTCATCAATAAAATGAGCTAGAGAAAGAAATAGCAAACCACTTAAGTACCTTTGCCAAGAAAACTTCAAATGGAGTCACTAAAAGTTGGACATTCCTGAAAATGACTGAATAACAACAAAAGTCTACCATCTGTCCAAACTGAAGAATTCTCCCTCCTCTCCTATAAACATGTCTTAAGCATTCAAAATTTGATGCTTTTGCTCATATTGTCCCCTACGTATTGAATACCCTCCTCTTCTCTATTTTTTTAGATTTCCTTCCTTCCTTCCTTCCTTCCTTCCTTCCTTCCTTCCTTCCTTTTTTAAACCCTTACCTTCCATCTTGGAATCAATACCATGTATTAGTTTCAAGGCGTAAGAGAGGTAGGAGCTAGGCAATGGGGGTTGTGACTTGCCCAGGGACACACAGCTAGGAAGTGTCTGAGGCCAGATTTGAACTTAGGACCTCCCGTCTCTAGGCCTGACTCTATCCACTGAGCTACCCAGCTGCCTCCTTTTCCTTCCTTTAAAGACGAATCAAAGGTCAACACTTAGAAAGACTTCCTAAGTCTCTTCTTCCTCTCCTAGGACTTCTCATGAATATTATGCATGATTTTTAATATCATATCCCTCTTCTAAATCATAGCCCTTATGGGGCCAGGTACCATGTCTTACATAAACTTTATAATGTAGCACTCAGCATCAATGGACAACTAGGTGGCAGAGTGCATAGAGTGCTGGGCTTGGAGTCAGGGAGATTTCTTTTTCTGAGTTCAAATCTGCACTCAAACACTTCCTAGCTGTGTGATCCTGGGCAAGACACTTATAATCCTGTTTGATGTAGTTTCCTCATCTGTCAAATGACCTGGAGAAGGAAAGGGCAAACCACCCCAATATCCTTGTCAAGAAAACTCCAAATGGGATTACCAAGAGTCAGATATGACTGAAAAACAACATAGGATCATGTTTGGTA
>NC_058132.1:371696565-371749608 GCF_016433145.1 Gracilinanus agilis
CACTTGAACTCATTAAAGGTTTGCCAACACTTTGGGGGAGCTGAATAAGCCAACACTTTGATGACAATACTTTTCCTCCCTCTATCACCCATTTAAACAATGGATGGACTAGTTGTATAATACAACTTCGTTGTTGCTAAGAATACCATTTTACCATCTGAAACTGAGATGCAACATATGCTGTAATTCAATTTGCCCACTCTTTGGTTTTATTTATCTTGGATTCTTGTTTCTCCTTCATCTCTCGTATCTCAGTCAGTAACTAAGTCTTGTCCATTCTACAAATACATCTTCTCTAATGTCAGTCAAAGCTATCTATAGACCATTATTATCACATACTTGAAATGCTGCAATACTCTTCAAAAGCAACAAGCCTCCCCACTTTATTCTCTTTCAGATTGCTTGCTTGCCCATAAATCTGGTCATTGTCATTTTCCATCCATAACTACTTTTTATTTACTAATATGACCTTCATTACTATCATGACTACCATTCTAGTCTTATCTTATACAATCTCCCTCTACATACTTTACATTCCAGGGGCAGCTAGGCTGCACAGTGGACAGAGTACTGGGTTTGGAAACAAAAAATTCATCTTTATGAGTTCAATTCTAGCCTCAGACACTTACTAGCTATGTGTCCCAGGGCAAGTCACTTAGCCCTGTTTGTCTTTGTTTTGTAAAGATTAAAATTAATATTCAATAACTAAGTATTATCTTTTATAAAGTTTATTAGTTAATAACTAAAGTTAAAAAAAAGCTAACTAACCAAGCCTTGGTTCTGAGAGAAAAGAGCAAGAGGGAGGAGTTATATAGAACTATATAAACAATAACTTGAAGACACAAACATGGGGTCACAAGGAAAATGAAGCTGGGAGATGAAAGGAATTCTGGGGAACGTAGTTCAAAAGGCACAAAAATTCCACGTACACAGTTTCCTCATCAATAAAATGAGCTAGAGAAAGAAATAGCAAACCACTTAAGTACCTTTGCCAAGAAAACTTCAAATGGAGTCACTAAAAGTTGGACATTCCTGAAAATGACTGAATAACAACAAAAGTCTACCATCTGTCCAAACTGAAGAATTCTCCCTCCTCTCCTATAAACATGTCTTAAGCATTCAAAATTTGATGCTTTTGCTCATATTGTCCCCTACGTATTGAATACCCTCCTCTTCTCTATTTTTTTAGATTTCCTTCCTTCCTTCCTTCCTTCCTTCCTTCCTTCCTTCCTTCCTTTTTTAAACCCTTACCTTCCATCTTGGAATCAATACCATGTATTAGTTTCAAGGCGTAAGAGAGGTAGGAGCTAGGCAATGGGGGTTGTGACTTGCCCAGGGACACACAGCTAGGAAGTGTCTGAGGCCAGATTTGAACTTAGGACCTCCCGTCTCTAGGCCTGACTCTATCCACTGAGCCACCCAGCTGCCTCCTTTTCCTTCCTTTAAAGACGAATCAAAGGTCAACACTTAGAAAGACTTCCTAAGTCTCTTCTTCCTCTCCTAGGACTTCTCATGAATATTATGCATGATTTTTAATATCATATCCCTCTTCTAAATCATAGCCCTTATGGGGCCAGGTACCATGTCTTACATAAACTTTATAATGTAGCACTCAGCATCAATGGACAACTAGGTGGCAGAGTGCATAGAGTGCTGGGCTTGGAGTCAGGGAGATTTCTTTTTCTGAGTTCAAATCTGCACTCAAACACTTCCTAGCTGTGTGATCCTGGGCAAGACACTTATAATCCTGTTTGATGTAGTTTCCTCATCTGTCAAATGACCTGGAGAAGGAAAGGGCAAACCACCCCAATATCCTTGTCAAGAAAACTCCAAATGGGATTACCAAGAGTCAGATATGACTGAAAAACAACATAGGATCATGTTTGGTAAATGACAGGCGGCTAAAAATGTTTGAAGAGAATGTTTTTAAACCTCATGGTATAGTACTAAGAATTAATTATAGTTTCAAATTTAAATACTGCTTCTGATGGAGTAACTGGTACATTCTCAATTAACTTCTCTCGGTCTACAATTCTATATATGTATAATATGAGGGATGGACTAGATGGCCAATATCTAGTTTAAATCTATGATCCTACCATGTGATAAAATAACATTATAAGTATATAGGACAGGTGAAAAGCACAATGCAAAATCCAAAAGAAAGAGACAGACAGACAAACAAAAAGAGAGACTGATCATACTTAAGGCTGGTGTGATCAGGGAAAGCTATATTGATGAGGTAACATGGTTTTAAGTGTTCAAAGATGATTAGGAATTCAATAGCTAGAGAAGTACATTCCAGGAATATAGTAAAAATGAAATAAGAGACAGAATATTAGCTCATGGAGTCAGGAGGACATGGGCTCAAATGTAACCCCTGACACAAACTAATTATTGTTTTTCTATAATTAAGGCATAATGCCATGTGTAACCTTTCCTATGAATGCAGTGAGGATTAATTAAGATAAAGTATAGAAAATATTTTTTAAAGTATAAGAAAATATATGTACGATGCTATGTTTTTGTTTTTTATAATTTTCAATGGGTTTTGTACACTATAGAAACTGTTCTGATCTAGGTTGTCATGAATATTTCATTTTCATTATTCCATTCTATATTATTATTCTTTATAATATATCTCATAGATTATAATAATAATCTCATAGATTATTATAGGTGAATAAAACAACTGCTTTCTGTAGTTGAATTATGATACAAACTCATTCTATGTGAGTTTAATGAAAGCATCTTTGGTACAATGATATTAGCAGATAGGACAACAAGAAGATATACCATGTTCCCACATAGTTTGAATCCTTTCAGTCCAAGTCTCTATATTTTGAAAGTTTTTTGTTCTATGTAGCATGTATATTATGTATCAAGTGTACGCATTTGGGAGTCTGTATCCAAAATACATTTGGAACTCTGACATCTATTAAAAATGCCAGGATTTTAGGAATCAGTGTGAAATCTAGGCGATTGTGGGCAACAATTTTGTCTGTGGTAATGATACTGGTATAGTTTATTGGTTAGGTTCTCCAGCACATTTTGAGGTCTGTATTTGTAGTATAGGGGATTTGTTTTCTGTAATGAAAGTCAGTCATGAAAGAGAATTAATTCCTTTGATGTAATGTTAGCTATCAGGACATGTCTTGCTAAGTATAAATTTTTACAGCCAATAGTGAAAGATTGCAAAGTCGCCACTGTTTCCTTGTGTAATCTACTTAGATCATTAAATCTGGGCTCCTTAACAATAACTCTTCTGTAGTTCCTGGTTGCAATGACCTGGCCTAGACTTTCCAATGTAAACTCCATCCATTTTTCCAAATAAATCTGTATATTCAGCCATTTGTTTGAAATTTGTTGGTTGACATATTTTTGGCAGACTCCATACAAATGGTGCCCATGGAGGGCCTTCTGATTTGCACTTTTGGATCTTAGTAGTTATACAGGTTCCATACAGTGGTTTGGAGATCATTGTATAAAAAGATTGAGAGTTGGAAGGATCCTTAGAAACAATATAGTCCAGGTGTCTCATTTTGCAGAAACTGAGATCTGGGCAAGTTAAGAGACTTGTCTACAGTCATCCATGTAGTATCAGAGGTAGAGTTTGAATCTGGGTCCTGTATGCCAACACAAGTCCTGTTCCCATTATACTATGATGATTTCCACCAGGTAAGGTGGAAAAATCCAAGAGTAAGAACCTGTTATTAATCTTTACTGCTGTTCAGTTATATCTTCTTGTCCAAAAGCATTTCTGTAGGGTTCTGATCAAGGTATTACAAACTCTAAGGATGGCTATCAACCTTTCTCTTCTTTTCAAGTGTGGAAGTGTTAATCTTTCTACAGCTGCTTTAGGGTGATGGGCCTATGTTTTGTCAATATTGAACTACTTTTTGTTAAAGTACTTTCCAGATATTATTTTTAATATGAACAAATCCAGGATGAATAGCAGGTTGAAAGTATTTTACAATAAGTGAAGGGAAATAATGTAAGACAAGGAAAAGTAATTTGGAGCATAATTAGAGCAAAACTTGAATAGTAAGCTAAGGAGTTTTAGCTATCCTCACTAGTCTATATAGGAAAGAGAATCAAAACAATCAGCAATTGCTCCTTTTCCCTGCTAATGGCAACATCATTGGACTCTAGAGTGGTTACAAAATTATTACTACAAACCTACAAAATGCCTATGGAAGCATAAGACAAACAGAAAAGGAGAAGGTAGGAAGAGTAATGCAGAAAAATAATACTTAAGGAAAATGATCAAGAGGGATGGTATCTTGGATGAATAAATTCTTAAAAAATTAAAAAAATATATATTTTCCATGGTTATATGATTCATGTTGTCTCCTTCCCCTGTTCCCTTCCCCCTTCCGGAGCTGACAAGCAGTTCCACTGGGTTATACATTTATTATCACTTGATACCTATTTCTATATTATTTATTTTTGTAATAAAGTAATCTTTAAAAAAATCAAAAGCCCAAATCCTATGCCCATATAAATAAGTGATTTAAATCATATGCTTTCCTTTTTTGTAGATGAGTAAATTCTAAGAAGTCACAAAGATTATGTTGTAGTATATAGGAAATAGGTGGGTCACATTGCTATTGGTATATGATTCATGTGTCATTTGTATATAGTTTGAATATGTTGAATTTATACCATTTACTTCCAGGAGACTCAAACTGTAATTGTATTATTTTTGTCTGAGAAACCAACATTTTTTGATGTTTCCCTTTACTACTTCTTGTTTTGTTTTTTTTTTGTTTGTTTGTTTTTGGTAATCACTGACTTAGAGTCATGAAGCAGCTAGCTGGTACAGCAGATAAGGGTGATGGACCTGAAGTCAAGGAAGATTCTTCTTCCTGAGTCCAAATCTGGCTATAGACACTTATGAGCTGTATGATCCTGGGCAAGTTACTTAACCCTCTTTGCCTCAGTTTCCTCATCTGCCAAATGAGCTAGAGAAGGGATGGCAAACCATTCTAGTATCTTTTTCAAGAAATTACCAAATGGGATCACAAAACATCAGACATGACTGCAATATCCAAACAACAAGATCTAGACCCATATCCTTTAAAATATATAGCTGGGCAAGTGAGCGAGTGAGTCTGTGTGTATGTGTGTATGAAATTGGAGACTGACAAAAAAACACCAAAATCAATCCTTTACTTTAAACTGAATGTTACAGAAATAACAGCATGGAGAACACTGCTTTAGATTTTTCTGTGGACAGCTCCCACAACCATGACACTTTTGAATGAACCATCGGGTTTTATCATATATACCTAGAGACAAATTCAAAGCTCCTTGAAAGCAGGGAGTATTTTACTTTTCTGTTTATATCTCCAGGGTCACACATTACTTTGCACATGGAAAGTGCTTAGTTAAATGGTTTTATTCATTTAGGCTTGAAAAACTCTCCAAATGCTATCCACTTAATCCTTGGAAATCTTCCTTCCAGTTCTGAGAGGCAAATATGAAGCAAATGTCAGTTTCTGAATTTGCTGAGGGGGTAAGTGAAATGATGTTGGTAGGGGTGGAAAGCGTCTGGTAAGACAAGGAAAAAATAGACATCATCTCTACTTCATTTGCTCTATCCACCAAACTTCCAATCCTATGGACTAAGATTCTACTTTAATGAAATCCTTGTTTGGTTCACAAAATAGAAAGCGATTAGTTTCTATTTTTTCCTTTAGTAGCTCAACCCCTCAGTCTTATTTCTCCCTTCCAACTAGACTGTTAATTTTCTGAGGGAAGGAATCATGAGGACTTCACAGAATTTCTGATTTGGAAGAGCTTTCAGAGGCCAAACCAAACCTGAACAAGAATCCACACTACAACATACTGAACAAGTGCTCTCCAGATTTTGCTTGAAAACTACAGTGAAGGGAATCTACAATTTCCTAAGGAAGCCTTTTGGGGAAAATTTAGATGAAATGCTTCTCCAACAATGCACTATGCCAGACAGAGGAACCTTGATTGTGATAGATTCTTAATAAACAAACAAACAAACAAATAATATATATAATATATGTGTGTGTGTATATATATATATACATATATATATATATATATATGTAATTTTTTTTACCTTAGTTTGGCTCAAATTACCACTATCTAACACTATCTATCTTCTTGGAAATCTAAACTGTAGAATTCCTTCAATAATTAGTTGTTTAGCAAAAACAGTGCTGTGTACTGGATGGCAACACTGAATTTATTAAAAGCAGCACTGTGCATTAGTATGACTTGCCAGCATACCCCCAATGACTCTGAGGCTACATAAAATGCAACGTGTGGAAATCACAAGTTCCATTAAAACAGTAAGCATTTTCCAAGTCCCCTGCCAGAAGCAGGAGGTGTTTTCTATAGAACTTTCCTCCCCCAGATCTGGGCCTCCCCTCCCCTTTGATAGATAAAAAAAAAAATCTAGTAAGTAAATGCTCTGCCTTTAGGATCAAGATGAAGTTGTAAAAGGTGAATTAGGGCCTGTACCAAGTTTCCTCATTAAATCACAGCACACATTTATCATACATGCCACAAAGGCCACCAGGATATTTGTTCCTTTCCACTATTAACCACTATACACATGAATTTACAAACACAGAATTGATTGAGGAATAGAAAAGATTATTTTACTGAAACAGAACAAAAAGCATGGTGGGAAAGACTTATATCAATATAAAGATGCTGGTGGCAAATTGTCTCTATAAGTAAGTAATAATGTAGGAGAATGGACAACTAGCCAGTTGCTTGATTCTAGCTTTTTCAGTCTTTAACAAATTAAGCTGAGAAGCCAAAGTTACAGAAACTTTTGTATAATCCCACTCCAAACTACAAATGAATTTATTTTACTCTAAGATGACAAGTTAGGATTACAAAAAGAAAGATAGCTATTGTTCCCTTTTCCATTTCTAACTGTCAGTACTGTGCTCCCTCATTCCAGCCCTCCAGGTCCTTTAAAACCTTCTACAATAGAGCAGGTATTGAAAACTACCTTTCTACAAAACTGCCAGCTTATGGTTTTGGAAAGAGACCAGACAGAAAAAAACAGATTTGCAGTTTGTAAAACTATTTCACAATTTATAAAACTATTCTCACTATATTTCAGCCACCTTAAAAATTAAGTAGCAGAAGTATTATTTTCCTCATTTATAAGAAAGGAAATCAAGGCTAGGGAGATCAAATAAGTTTTCCAATCTATTGAAATTTGTGGAGTCTGAAATGGAGCTCTCTGACTCCTGGTCCAAAGGTGAAGCCATGGCACTATGATTCCTCATGGAGGAGACTGGGATGAGCATTTATAAGCATTAGTTCTGTGGTCGATGCTTTAAAATGTATTAATTAATAATGATTGTAAAATGACAGGCTTTAGGAGCATTAGGTAACAAGATTCCATATATAATTCAGTTCATCTCTCCCTCTGTTGTTAGATACAACATCAGATCCCATTTAAAGAAAGAGTGATCAGCTTTTTAAAGAAGGTAGAAAAATGGCATGGGATTTAGGAAAATCAGACCTGAGTTTGAATTTTGTCTCTCCTATTTTCTATATGGGTGCTCCTGAATAGGTCATTTAACCTCCTGAGACATCAGTTTCTTCATCTGTTAAAAAAAAAATTAGATCCATGATCCTATAACCAGGCCTTTTCTAGCTCAAAATTCTATGAATTTAAGTTTCCATTGGTGCTGGGAATCCTAACTTTTGATGTGGTCAGTGTCAAAAATTAGAATTGGCTTTAAAATGACACTTTTGAAAGGTTGCCAATTCTTGGTCTAGACTATGTTCACATCTGCATATTAATAGTTAATTGTGAATAAGATGGAGGACTAGATATTTTTTCCAGTCTCCATTAACTCTCAAAAATCCCCACAAGAGGAATTATGTGCCAGATGTGGAGAAATTATAGCTGAATTCATAGGAAAAGAAAGAAAGAACACCGACAAGGTAAAATACTTATGAATTAACAGCAGAATGCTAATACTTAAAAGGTCCATTCGAGGACTGAGCCTCCTTCATTAACTCCAGGTTCTAGGCAGGGATACATAAATTGGTCCTCAGTCCTGTGCTTGGGGCTCATCTTGTGATCTCCTCCAGCTATAGGTTTGTAAAAACACTTCAGACTCTGTCTGCCATCCAAATAAGTAGCAGATACTGATTCTGCTCATCTGTGTTAAGAGACAGAGAAGGGTTAAATGTTCTACCTACTATCTGGGGTCACTGATCCTTCAGAGACTCTGACCAGAATATTCTCTTTCCTCTCATAAAACCCTGTAAAAAGTGGCAGATGCTAATTTGGTCTAACCAGAAAATAGACAAGAGAACAAAAGGAAGATATGAGGTAAGAGATCAGCATACATAGTTATGCTAGATATGATGAAAAAGTGGGCTAAAATTTAGCTAAGGCCAGCTCCTTCCCTCCAAAGGCTATTCAGGACAGTGGACCCAGGCTGGTGAACCCTAAATCTCCAACAAAGAAAAAAAAAAAGGCAGCTTTCGTAGCCCTGTCTCAGAATATACTCACCAGCAAAGAAAGGGTTGGAAGAATTAAAAAGTAAATAATGGGATAAGATAAAGAAACAAAAGCTTAAATTCTAAATACTGTAAAAGGAAGAAAACTCAGTAAAAATCCAGAGTACCAACAGATAAATTAACAGAAACTATCCTAAAACAAGAAGGAAGAACAAATGCTATATTCTCAAAGAAATTACACAGCTCTTAACAAATACTGCAAGATAGAGGAAAGTGAATCAATGCCAAATGGAAGAGAATCTTTTAACCTTGCAATAGAGAATAGAACATCAATAAAAATTTTCAAAATGGTTCCAATGAAAAAAGAAAATCCATAAGAGAAAAAATTAGTAATAAATATGGATCAAAATTTAGTTCTCAGTGAAAAACTAAAGAACACAACTTGAACAAAATCCATGGTGGAGTTTTTTTTTAAAGAAGAAACAAATTAAAACAAAATTAAAAAATTAAACAAAAAAATGAAAGATTATTCATCTCTGTGCTTAGCACAAATGTTTGCATTTAATGGATCCTGACAACAATAGATGACTTCATGACTGATGCTGAATAATAACAACTGAGATCTAAGTTTCTGGCTAAAACAGAAGAAGTGATTTAGTTTCAGCAAGAAAAGAAGTCTCAGGGGAAATAGAAGCCATAAAGTATGTGAAGGATTATCATATGAAAAGGAATTATACTCTCTCACTTTGGCTCTAAAAGGCAGACTAGAGAACAGTGGGTGGAAGCTGCACAGAAGCAAATGTAGGATGCTGGGGGTGGGGGGTCTTGCTAATAATTAGAGCTGTCTAAAAATGGAATGAGCTGCTTTGAGTGGCAAAGGATTCCAATTCAGTGCAGGTCTTCAAACCTAGGCTGGATGACCATTTATTTGGTATCTTATGGAAGGATTCCTTTTGTGTAGGAGATAGAGTAGAATGGTTACTGAGATGCCTTTTGATTTTTCCAGTTTTGTGATTCTAGGAAAAGCTTATCCTTTGGTGATATGTGATATAAAATCACACACCAAGATGCCACTAGCTATGTCAGATTCACAAAAGTCACTTTCTCCCTTAAGAAAAAAAAAGGAACTGATAAAAATTTCTAGGTAGAAATTTATATAAATAAAACACTTAAGAGGGAAAGCTGCTCTTAACAATAATAAGAAGCATATTGTGAGTTATAGCCTGAGTGATGGCAGTCATGAGTTTTTGTTGTTGCTGAGTAATTAATGGGTATCCGCACTAGTCTAAGGGCTGCTGTCTAGAACACAGATATTATACATTCAGCGTCATCCTATAGTTTATGTTCAGAGATCATACATTTTCCTAGTTATTCCCAGAGAGATCTCTTTCCTTTCCTTCCTTTTTTATTTTATTTTTCATTTTATAGTCTTTTTCTAAAAGACAGAATTGCCCCACCCATTGTTTTAGTCTGCTTCAGTTATGAAAATTGCAGGAAGCTAGGTGGCTCAGTGGACTGAGAACCAGGCTCAGTGATGAGAGGTCTTGGGTTCAAATCTGACTTCAGATGCTTCCTAGCTGTGTGACCCTGGGCAAGACACAACCTCCATTTCCTACCTCTAACCACTTTTTTGCCTTGGAACCAATACGTAATATTAACTCCAAGATAGAAATAAAGGTTTTAAAAAAAATACCAAAAGTGCTACCATATTTTTTAAAGTTCCTTCAGTTTTAAGTAAAACACTAGCTGACTGGCTTGCTTAAGGTAGAAGGAATATTTAGGCAGACCATTTTATCTTGTGAGATATCTTCTTTTGGGAAAAAAAGAGTCTGAGCCCTGAATTGGGGAGAAAGAAGTCTGATGTATAAGAATGTAAAAAAAAGAATGATCAGATTGAAGAATTGAGGATAACGGCTGCTACAGGGGAGGGGGCTTTTTCTAGCACTGACACTGATAATGATATTGGTCATGTGATTAATTCCAGTGCTCATTTTGTCACCTGGTCATTTTTCAGTTGTATCTAACACTTTGTGATCTTATTTGGTATTTCCTTGGCAAAGATACTGGGGTGGTTGGCCACTCCCTTCTCCAGCTCATTTTAAATGAAGAAATGGAGGCCAACAGGGTTAAGTGATTTGCCCAGGATGACACAGCCAATAAGTTTCTGAGGCTAGATTGGAACTCTGGAAGATGAGTCTTCCTGACTCTAGGCTTGGGGCTCTCTCCAGTGCACCACCTAACTGTCCAGTGGGAAGATGATTACTTTTATTGATTTAAACTCTGAATACAAAGTATTAATTAAAAGGATTTCATTTATAAAATTTTATCTACACATAATATCGAGAGGTAGGGATACACACACACACACACACACACACACACACACACACAAACATATATATATATATAGTTAAGAACTGGTCTTGGAACCAAAGACCTGGATTCAAATTCTGCCTCTGACACAGAGTGGCTATGTGAACCAGGCAAGTCACCTAACTTATTTCCTTTTTAGACTACAAGCAGCAGAAGAGATGTTGATTTGCATTAGTAGAGGCAATTTGCATATCTAGGAATTCCCTATACCAATAATTCACAAGGTCTAGTTCCTAACCCTATAAGATGTAAAATTATAATAATTACCATTTAAATAATGCATTAAGGTTGCTAGCACATAAAAATACATAATATCTCATTTGAGTCTCATAGCTACTTAAAAAAATCCTCACCTTCTACTTAGTATCAATTTTAAGCCATTAGAGTGGCAAGGCTAAGTAATTGGGGTTAAGTGACTTTCACAAGGTCACAAAGCAAGGAAGTATCTGAGGTCATATTTGAACACAGGACCTTTCATCTTTAAGCCAAATTATCAATTCACTGAGCTACCTAGTGGTCCCATTTAAACTCTTTATCTGTCTCTGGCAGAAGGGAAAACTACCCAATAAAGTTAAGGGACTTGCCCATGGTCTTAAACACTAGAAGCAGGATTCAAACCAACCGGTCCCCCAATTCCCAACTCTAAATTCTTCTTACTTTGCCATGTTGCCTCTAGGAATCAGAAAAATCAAACGGTCCAAGGAAGCACTTTTATCAGTGAAATGGCTTATTTTTGTGGGTGATGGAAGTGTTGTCATTTTTCCTTTCCTTTGAACAAAATCATGATGCTTTAAAAATTGACTCTCTAGTACTATGTAAAACTATCCTGTGCTTCATCCTCATTTAAGATCTGTTTTATAAGATTTTAAAGAAAATTGCACTTCCAGGAATGTGTGTTACCAAGGACCTTTTTCATCAGCCTCTACCAAATTCTCTCAGGGTCACACATAATTACTAGGGTACCATTCAAAGGTAGGAGGATTTAGGAAGTCCTAAAGGAGAGGTCCTAGGAAACCCAGACAAGTTTAATTTAAGGATTAAGTACTCAAAGGAAAACCACAGTTGGTTGAATAAATCTCTAGCATCAGGTGAGTGTGTTACATGTAGTAACAAGCTTCATTTAGTAGAATGCAAACTCCTTGAGGGTAGAGACCATTTTATTTTTGTTTGTGTCTCCCCAGCTCAGTATATGTGACTACTCCTCATTTCCACATCAAACATTTTAAAGTTTGCAAAGAGCTTTACATTCATGATATCATTGGATCCTCACAAAAATCCCATGAGGTGGGAACTATTACTATCCCCATTTTACAGATGAGTTAAAATGAGGCTTAGGGGGCATTGAGTGGCTTGCTTAGAATTACACTGCTAGTGCTTAAGTACAGACCTTGAGTTGAAGTCTTCCTGATTTGGAAGTCCAGCAGATGATCTAACAAATGCTTGAGGAATAGAAATGAATTCATCTTAGTCTAATGCTTCATCATATAACAGTGACCTTGGGTTCTTAAAGGCTCTTTTAATGGAGTGAATAGAAGGTTTGGAAAGTTCTAACAAGCAGGGAATGTTTAAAAACTTTGTTGGGGGGGGGAAGCTATGGAAAGTCCATACACAGTTATGGACCATGTATATCTTATCAGCTAAATTTAGAGAAACTTGTTATGAAGGGGTGGCTTTTTAAAGGATGATGTTTTTGGCCAGTAACTGATGAAATTCTTTTTTATGGGAAGAGTTCTTAACTTCTTTTTTTAGTTTCATGAATCCCTTTGGTAGTCTAGGAAAGCCTATGGAGCCCTTCTTGAAATAATGTCTTTAAAATACACAACATAAAACACATAAGATTAAATTTTGTTGAAATTCAGTTATCAAAATATTTTTTAAAAACCAAGATGTTCCTGGACTCCAGGTTAAGAACCTTTGTTTTGTGATGTAAGGCAGTGGTTCCCAAACTTTTTTGGCCTACCACCCCCTTTCCAGAAAAAAAAATTACTTAGTGCCCCCTGGAAATTATGAAACTATTTATTGAACTTAGAATAGAATGTAATAAAAAAAAAAAGTGTGGCCATCACTGCCTCCCAGATCACTGCAGCACCCACTAGGGGGCGGTGGTGCCCACTTTGGGAATCACTGTAAGGGATGCTATGAACTATAGCAGAGAGGGCCATGCTTGCTGATGAAAATCATGGATCCTGGAGATATAAATAAGCTTTTGGGAGATTCATAGTCTCACCTATTATAAGTCCATATAGCATTATCCCTAACATGAAGAAACGATGAAAATTAGCCTTACTGTTTTCTATACTATTTTGATAATTTATGGAGTTATGGCTAATATGACACCTACAAAAATCCTATTCTGATGAGTCTTCCTGGTTCAGAGGTAATGTGAAGTATATTTTTTTAATTAAATTTATTTATTAATTTGTTTGTTACATTTAAATACCCAGTTAACTCCTTCTCTGCTGCCCTTCCCTCATTAGAGAAGGCATCATTTGACAAAAAGTATATGCAAATGTAAAACTTTGTCCTACATAAATTTCTGAAATTTATCAGTTCTCTTTTCTGTTGCAGTATATAATGGTCTCTTGGTTCTGCTTGTTTTATCATAATTTCATGTAGGTCTTTCCACATTTTTTCACAAAATAACCTGCTTTTCATTTCTTATGGTGCAGTAGTATTCCAGCACAATCATAAGCGACAACTTATTTAGTCATTCCTCAACTGAAAGGCATCCCTTCAATTTCCAGTTCTTTGCTACCACTAAGAATGGTGCTGTAAATATTTTAGAATATATAGGTTCTTTTCCTTTTTTTTTTGACCACCCTAGGAAATAAATGTACTAGTGATATTGCTGGGATAAAATTTATGCACAGTTTTATAACTCTCAGAGCATAATTACAAATGGATCAATTCACAGTTCCATCATCAGTGTATATTCATGTCTCAATTTTTCTATACCCCCTTCAACATCTGCCATTTTGTCCTTTTATCATTTTAGTCAATCTTTACTGAACTAGAAAAAATAATACAAAATTAATTTGGAAAAAGAAAAGGTCAGGATTATCAAGGAAATTAACGTTAAAAAAATATAAAGGAAGGGGTTTTGGCAGTACTAGATTTTGGACTATATTTTAAAGCAAAATATCTTGTGCCAGCTGAGAAATAATGTAAGGTTCTTGAAGGTTGTACCAATTAAGCACAAAAAAAAGAGGGCCAGGATGGGTTCAGAAAAAGACTGTGTGTGTTCTGAGAGCCAGGCTAGCTAAGTTCATGAAGTCCAGCCACCAGGTGATTACTGATGACTTCCTTTGGACATAGCACCTCATGAAGAGGGTATGGAGTAGCTGGTCTGTCAGAAGAAGTGTTCATATTGTTAAATTCAAGGATCTTTTGAAATACCAACATAGGAGGTAAAACAAACCAGTACAGTTCCATGGAAGCCAAGGTGGCTGAGGGTTCAGGGGAGAGGAACTGGTGATAAAGATGGGACTTGAACTCTGTGGTAGATCAAGAACTTTGAGGTTTTAGAAAACATAACTTTGAAAACCTGAGCTCCAACGTTGTGCTGGGGAATGAGTACAACTAGTGCTACCACCCAGAATGAATAGTAAAAGGCAAATACTATTTAGAGATGTCCTAAAACATCATCATAGGTCCACAGTTGCCCATGCCTGTCCAGATTTAGTTACCCCAATTTTTTTTGAGAAAAAAAAATTTTTTTTGGGGGGGGGGACTGAAATAGAACCTGAGATGTATTGGTAAACAGATCTTCTGATGAAGGACTTCTTCAATGATGATTCACCACATAGACTCTTAAGGAGATGCTCAGGGACAGAGAGTTTAATTAATTTGCCAAGGGACACATAGTCAGTACTTTCAGAAGTAAGAATTGTTGTATCTAAGCCTTCCTGATTCCATGGACGACTCTAGAGCCAATATATTACAATGCCTCAAAAGAAAATAAGATCTGCAATGCATCCTTATCTGTAAATATCCAAAGACAAAAAAAAGGTTGAATGCCATAAATAAAAAGCCAATGCGCTTTAAAATTCTATTATTTTAGTATATTCTATGTATTCTATTTATATCTCTCTCTAATCAATTATATTAAAATTCTATTCATTGTTTTCTTTCAGGGGCTTTCATAAAGAACACTTTAGAAGTGCATTTATAAGGGGTAGCTAGGTGGCGCAGTGGACTGAGAGCCAGGCTCAGTGATGGGCGGTCTTGGGTTCAAATTTGACCTCAAACACTGTGACCCTGAGTAAGTCACTTAACACCCATTTCCTTGCCCTTACATCTTCTTTGCCTTAGAACTAATATACAGTATTGCTTCTAAAATTGAAGGAGAAGGTTTTTTTTTTAAAGTACATTTATATCTTAAGGGAGAAGATATCAGATTACTATATTAATATGTGAAAGCTTAAATATCTAATATTATTAAAGTCTTCCTTCTTATATAGTGTTATTTATTCTTCTGTAGAATATGTGCTTTGAGATTTTTTTCCCAGTAGCAGTGACAGGTTATGATGATTTACACTCTCATCTTATCCTCCTTTTGATGGCCAAAGAGCTGTAGTGTGAAACAGCAGGGCAAGGTTAGGGAAACTCAACACAAAGGTAACAAATCTCTACGGGGATAGATTCTATAACCTTGGATTTTAACCAACTGAGTGAATTGTAACACAAATTAACAAAAGGTATATTCTCTGACCCTTGGGGGCTAGTACTGAACAGCTAACAATCTTTACATGAGCACATAAAGAGTTAAAAAAAAAAAAGAATTTGAGCATGATGCAGAACAACCAACAGAGCATGTAGCAATGCCCAGAAATATGTGATATTTAAAAGTTGGGGAAAATGATGTAGACACATGATTCAGGATCATTAACAAAAGTAGATTCCACAGCTCAAAAAGGATCCTTTTGAGTGTCAAAAATTGAATCTCCTCCACCCCATCCCCTGCCCCCAGTGGCTCTTTTCTCTGATGATGCAATGATTCTAAAGTTGACATGCCAAATATTAGACTGAGTGGCCAGAACTACTGAGCAGATTTGCATCATGTTTTCCTTAAAGAAACATTCCATGTTCTCAATTTTTCCCACATAGTGATCACAGTTATTCCTTAGATACCCATCTTTATTCATCAGCTGTTTTTTCATATCTGACCTGATGCTATGTATCAAATTACTCGCTTATTATTTTCCTACTGGGCACCTAACATTAATTGTTCACATTGATTCAGTAAGGGAGCAATATATTATAATGAACAGAGGACTAGACTTGGAGTCAGGACAATCTGAATTCAAGTCCCATGTCTGACACAATCCTGGTGTTGAGTGTAATTCTAGGTAAATCACAACTTCTTTGATGTCCTCAGGCAACTAAGTCTATAAACTGCAAACAGTTGCTGTGCTGATCTGAATGAGTAGAGGGAGTTTTCTCATCCCTAGATACCTTCACTGATGAAATTATAAGTCTCGAGGTGGGGGGAGGAACCCCCAACCCAGCAAAAGCTAAAAACCCTGTGAAGTAACAGTTATCAATCTTCCTCATTTTAGAGATGAGTAAGCTGACAAGAAGGGTTAAGCGGCTTGTCAGGGGCCCAGAGTTAATAACGGAAAGGACATTTTGTGATTCCACTCAAGTCTTGCTTCTCCACCATGATACTTCCCAAACTTCCATAAGAATGTATGGAAGCTATATGGTCAGTTATCCCTCTTTAACATAAACATTTGTTGTTGCTGAATTGTTTCAGACATGTCTAACTCTTGGTGATTCCATTTGGGGTTTTATTGGCAAAGACACTGGAGGTGACACATAGAAATACATACAGAATCGATGAGGAGGGAGACTACTGTGGCCATGGCACTGGGATACAGGCAGATGCCCAGCCAGTCCAAAGGCAGGAGGGAGGAGATGGAGAGTGACGTGTAAAGAAAAGCAAGTTGATGGGGGTTATATGGCAGGCCATTATGTCCTATGAAGGGCATATGGCTGCTCTGTTCTGAGAGACAGATGCAAATTTCAGATTGGATCAAGTGGATTAAAGATGATAAAGAGGGACCATAAGTATATAAGTGGGTTCAGAAAGAATGCTAGAGAGACTAAAGGGGGTGACCCAAAGTGGAGAAGTAAGGGGATTTATTGTAAAGCCTTAAAAGAAATAGGAAAGAAAGAGCAGATGGGGTGTGAGGTATGGAGTTCAAATCCCACCTGATGCTTATTTCTAATGTAAATATAGGCAAAGGGGCAGCTAGGTGGGAGAAGTGGATAGAGCACTGGGTCTATAGTCACAAACTCATTTTCCTGAGTTCAAATCTGGCTGCAGATACTTCCTATTTAGCAAGTCACTTAAACCTCTTGCCTCAGTAGTTCCTCTCCATCAAATGAGCTGGAGAAGCAAATGGCAAACCATTCCTCCAGTACCTTTGCCAAGAAAACCCCAAAATGGGGTCCTGAAAAGCTGGATATGATTGAAAAAACAACTGAATAAAAACCATAGGCAAATGACTTAACCTTCCTGGGGTCTCAGTTTCCTCATCTGTAAAATAAAGGGGCTGGAACAGATAGCTTCTTAGGGTCAATGCAACTCCAACTCTATGATTTTATGAAACTCGTAAGAGTCTGTGCCCCCAGTATCAGGGGACCTAAATGATTACAATTTCATCTCAAAGACCCTATCCTTAGGTAATAAACTAGAGGCAAACTCATTCAGATGAATGAAAGGGCTGAACATGCCTACTCAGAAACTAAAACCTATGGGAGGTAAAGCCACAAATATACGATTGTGGGAAAGCTAAGCATATGCCACTGTTATATTTTATTTTAAAAATAGGACCAAAGAGGGATTGCCATCTTTCAAATTAAAAATAAAACAACCAAAGCATAGACTAAGAAGAAGTGCAGACTGCTCTGTGGTCAAGATTATGTCATTTTCCAAAACTTCCCCTGAGATCTGGCTCTTCACAGGGATGGGGGGTGGATATTGCAAACTCTTTAGTAATTCCTAGTGGAGAAAGAGTCCTGAGTCGTGTTCTATGTGGCTTCAGAAGAACTAGGAGGAATGGGGGGAAGTTATATCAATTCCCTATATATTTTGTATATCAGACTTCATCAGAGAATTATGATTTTGTTCAGTACTGTTCATTTCCCTCCTAATCTTTAGCTGTACTGATCTTGTTTGGAGAGAAACTTTTGAATTCCATGTAATCAAAAGTGTTCAAAAAGAGTTTTACTTCTATGATCCTCTCTGTCCCTTGTTGGGTCAAGAAATCTTGCCTTATCCATAGTTGTGAAAAGTCGTTCTTTAGTAGGGTCGAAAGCTAATTTCTGCCCCATCACTTTTCAGCTTTCCCAGAAGTTTTGGTCCTTACCCCAGAAGATGGACATGCCACACTGTTTAATTGCATTTAAATTTGAAAACAAATTATTGTGTCTTTGCTGCCCCTCGCCTCCACAGTACAATGTGCACTTCAATAATGGTCCAAGTTCATACTCTAGTGATTAGATGTTGTAAAAAATATTTAGTCCGTCAGAAAAGATTTGAAAAGAAAAATAGTAACGTACATAACATACACACATACAATGTCGAAAGTTAACTTAATCATCAAAAACCCTGTGGTTAGTCAGGGCAACCAGGAGTTAACAGTTAATTGTTGTGACCAGAGCCATAAAATATACTATTAATCTGTTCTATGTTGCTTTGTTTAAGCTGTCAATAAATATGCAAAATGGCAGCATGGAAAGGAGGTTCAAGAACTATTTGGCTCCTTCACATAAATTACAAAGGAGAATTTGTACCCTTATGCTTCATAATGGAGTGCAACAACAATCTTCCACACCCACAGGATACACTAAGGACTACTGCCATGGTGGCCCTCTGATTTAAATGGAGCCAGCTGTCTATGTCAACAGCTTGCTTTGGTTAGGTACAGCTGCAGGGAATATCTAGCTCAACACTCCTTCTCTAACTTCTTCCTCACCTCCCCCAAACTGCCCCTCCTCCTCCTTCTCCTCCTCCTCCTCCTCCTCCTCCTCCTCCTCTAAAGAACCACTCTCCAAATGCTCCAATCAGCTAAGGGCACTACTGGACTCCTAAATGATTTGGGGGTATAGGAGAAGTCACATAGGTCAAAATTTAAGAGAAATAGGCATTTGTTAGCAAGTGATTTGGATTAGCTCTGGTGTTATTTTCCCAGTATGATAATCTGACTTTAAGTGTTTTCATTCAGCCACAGGATGCTAAGCGTGACTTCCATTTTTCCAAATAGGAGACAGCAGTAAAGAGGAACATATCAGTGTAATCTCAGTATATACACATCACCCACCCTTGTCACACAACAGTTAAGAGGGAATAAGCCGAGTGGGGAAATGGAGCAGATAATTGGGGTTGGGGGCGGGGGAGAGAGAGAGACAGCTAGTGACAGAGAGACAGAAACAGAGACAGAATGCGTGTGTGTGTAGTGACCACCCCACTCTGCTTCTCTTCTCTTTCCAACTACTCTCATGTGATCAGAGTTTAGGTTCCTTATCTTTCTGTCTATAATTCTCATTTCAAAACATCCCCACCCTGGAATCTCGGTACAATAGGTTATATATCTGTTGTGTGACAAGGGTGGGTGGTGTGAGTTCACTATCCGAATAAAAGCTGGTTTTCTCTCTTTTCATATTTAGGTCATAGTGACATATACCCATTTGCCATGGTTTTGTGGACATAAATGCATTTCCCTCTGTTCTGATTAATTATATATAAAAACGAGATGCTCCAATAATGCAGTCATCAAAAGGTCCCATCCAACCAATAGTTTATTTATTTTTTTTTTAAATTTTTTTTTTTATTTTAAACCCTTAACTTCTGTGTATTGACTCATAAGTGGAAGAGTGGTAAGGGTAGGCAATGGGGGTCAAGTGACTTGCCCAGGGTCACACAGCTGGGAAGTGTCTGAGGCCAGATTTGAACCTAGGACCTCCCGTCTCTAGGCCTGGCTCTCAATCCACTGAGCTACCCAGCTGCCCCCCCAACCAATAGTTTATGGGGAAATCCTGGAATGATGCTGGACAACTCCAAAATATGGAATATTTGGAACTGCAAAACCATGGTTTTCAGAAGAATCCTTATTTTTAGAGGCATTTAGTAAGAAGTATTAAGCAATTAGTGTATATTTCTGTTTAGATCCTAGTTAGAAAAACTTTAGTTTGCAGGTAGTTTCAAAAAGAGTCTTTTACTCCCTTGGCTCCTGTTTTTGGAGATTGCTAGCAAGATACCATGCAATGTTTTCCAAATATGCACCTGGCATTTAAATAGCCTTAATCCAATAGATGTGAATTAACTAAGGCATACAAGACTAGCAGGAGGATGATTTTTGGTTCTGTCCTATTTTACTTGGTGATTTAACCAGGGCTTAGAAAGATGCAGTCTTGATCAAGATGATTCTCAGATCTAGTTATCCAACCCTAGTCTTTCTCAAGACCTCGTCTCATATCTCCAGTTGCAAAATGGACATCTTGAACTGGATAACCCAGAAAATAAGCTTAACATGCATCAAATCATTTGCTTCCAAGTCCTCCCCCTTCCTAACTTCACTATTACTATTAAGCACACCACTACTTTCCCAATCAATCTGACTCATAACCTATACATCATCCTTGATTCTTCACTCACATGCTCTCTCCCCCATTGCTGCTCACATCCAATTAGTTGCCAAGTCCCGTTGATTCTACTTTCACGATTTCCCAATGCCCCTTTCTGCTATCAAAGGCTGCAACCACCTTGTATGTAGGTCCCTACCATATCCTGCCTGGACTACTGAATAACCTGATGGTTGGTCAGCTTTCCATGAATCTCTCCCCACTTTATAACATCTTTCACTCAGCTGCCAAAGTGATCTTCCTAAAGTGCAGCTCAAAAAACTCCAGGGGCTCCTGATCGCCTCCAAGATAAACTATAAAATTGTTTGGCTTTTAAAGCCCTTCATAACCTGGCTCCTTCCTACCATCCCATTTTTCTTATACCTTACTACCCTCCACATGCTCTTTAATTCAGTGACACCTGGCCTCTTTGCTGTTCTCCTCCAACAAGACACTTCATCTCCTGACTCCTGGCATTTACACTGGCTCTCTCTCTCTCTTTGCCACCACTCTCCACACTTCATTCCTGGAATTTTCTCCCTCTTGGTCTTTACCTCCTAGCTTCCCTGGCTTCCTTCAAGTCTCAGCTAAAATTCCACTTTCTGCAAGAAGCTTTCCCAGTCCCACTTAATGCTAGTGCCATCCCTCTGAGATCAAACCCAATTTATTGTCTATCTGTTCTGTTTGTACTTAGTTGTTGGCATGCTGTCTCTCCTATTAGACCACAAGCTCCTCAAGAGGAAGGACTGCTTTTACTTTTCTCTATATCTTTAGCATTAAGCATAGTGCCTGGCACATAGAAAGTACTTAGTAAATGCTTTTTGAGGGGCAGTAGGCGGTAAAGTAGATAGAATGCTGGACTTGGGGTCTGAAAGATTTGAGTTTAAATACTGCTTCAACCACTAACTAGCTATGTGAACCTGGGCAAGTCACTTAACCCTGTTTGCCTAAGGAAAAAAAATAAGAAGCGTGTGTGTGTGTGTGTGTGTGTGTGTGTGTGTGTGTGTGTGTGTGTGTGTGTTTAAACCTTTACCTTCCATCTTAGAATTGATACTAAGTATCGGTTCTAAGGCAGAAGAGTGATAAATAGGCAAATGGGGTTAAGTGACTTGCCCAAGGTCACACAGCTAGGAAGGGTTTGAGGTCACATTTGAACCCAAGCCATCCCCACTACTTAGTATTGATTCTAAGACAGAAGGGATGAGTTTTTTAAAAAAAGAGAAAAGCATGTGATTTATTAGAAAAAGAAAGGATGAAATTAAGCACGTATGGAGAATGGCTGGTCTTGAAAAGGAAGGGCCATCTCTCTCTATGGGTCTGGGGAAATGGAGTCAGTGGGAGATGATATCAAGGTGTTTTAAGATGAAAAGAACTGGAAACAAGAATTCTCATATGAAGTATCCTCAGTTTTTTTCATCCAGTAAAGAAGAGGCAAATGAATGAGACATGGAGAAGTATGTGGGTTAAGAATGCAAGAGAAGGTTTGGAATAGCTTTGGTGGGAAATGATATAGGCAATCAATCAGGGAGAAAGAAAAGGCCTGCCTCGCTGTAGTGAGGACCCCGTTGAAGCTGGATAACATGTGACCGGGGCAATGACAACCATTACTGACCACTCTGTTATTCCTCTTTACTATTTCAAGTTACATTAAATCAGTTTCTGTGTATATGTTGTTCCCAACATAACAAATTCCTTGAGGGCTGGGTCTATCTTGTTTATGTCTTGTATTCCCACTGTCTTGCATGTGGGAATACACTTAATACATGTGTGCTGAATGGAATTGAATTTTTGTTAGATGGAGACTCTGATAGAGAACTGGATTTGGAGTCAAGAAGACCTGAATTTGAATTCTAGTTCAGATACTTATTAGTTGTATGACTCTGGGCAATTCACTTATCCTCTCTGCCTCAGTTTCCTCATCTGTAAAATGGAGATAATGTCACAACTCACATGGCTGTTATGAGGATCAAACAAGTTGATTGTGTAAAGCTCTTTGTGAACTTGAAAGTGTTATATGTGTATTTGTATTCATCATCATCATCATCATCATCATCATCATCACTATTATTATTTAGAGTCAACAAGTTGATTCTGACCAATAGTTTATCATTTTTGGCTATGCTTCAGCCCACATCCCCTTACCCTGACAGACTATGGGCATGTTTAAACACAGGCTGAGACTACTGTTCTCTATCTCTGCCTGTGGTTAGTAGGAATTTATAGTGGGGAAGAAGATATCTTAACAGTCTCAATGATGATGCTGGTAACAAGCCTCTCTTACAGATAGGAATTTGTGGTTAGGGTTTCTTTTAAGGTTTCTGACACCAATTTTCTGGATAATAGGGTATAGTTCTGTGTTCTTGCAATGATATTTAGGGGAATTGGGATTTTTCTCTTTAGAAGACATTGGGTTCAAAACTTATATCTGATACTTTCTTGTGAACCACATTGCACATGTTTGGGCCTGAGCTTCCTCATCTTTAAGATGAGAGAGTTGGATTCTATTATCTCTAAGGTCTTTTCAAGGTCTAAATTCTATGATTCATAATAAAGACCCATTATCTCTCTTTTTGCAGGCACAATCCAATTATACCTAAAAGGTTATCAGCGATTCAAGGAATTCTGGTTATCGGGGGGGACAGCTGGAAGGTAAGTTATGTATCGACAGTAATATCACTAAAACATGTCTTTGGAGGAAAATCATTCTATTTCTCTATGGATTATTCATGTTAGAGACACTGTTTTCTGACTTTTTTCTCCTTTTATACAGAATATAAAAATGACACAAAAAGTCCACAGCGAAATGGGAATATCATGCCATATGGGAAACAGCTTTGTCATTGCTGTAGCAACTAATCATAACAGCAGAGATTTACATGACCCAAAACATAAAACCCACACACAAGTCAAAAAGGACACTGAAAATGTACCTTCATCTAAAAAGTAATGGACATTAAATGTGGTTTGGAATGTTTTGCTCACCGAGATGACATTTCATAAGAGATTTTAGTTTTTAGATCCAAATTTCAGAATCAAATTCCTCAGAAAAGCACTCCCTCACCATCTTGGTTACAACTCTGCCTAACATATTGTTTTGTACCTCTATAGGGCAACTATGTAATATAGTACTCAGTAAAAAATTATTAAGTTCCTATTATGTGCCAGGCATTGTGCAAAGCATTGGGGATAGAAAGAGAAAGGAGAAAAAAGACAAAAACCAGCCCCATTCTCAAGGAGCTCAGAGTCTAATAGGAGAGAAAAAATCCAAACAACTATATACAATCAAGCTATACACAATATAAATGTGAATAAGCAAAGGATGAGGGCCCTAGAATGAAGAGTGATCAGGTGGCATTTGGATTTCAATTGGCATTTGAAGCCAAGGAAGCCAGAAGGTAAAACATTCCAGGCATAGAGTCAGCCAGAGAAAATGTTTGGAGTCAGGAGTTGGAGTGTCTCTGTCTCTGTCTCTCTGTCTCTCTCTTCAGAAAAATATTCAGGATAAAATTAAATATAATTCAAGCTTGGAGGAAAAATATTCAACACAAGAAATAAACATCAATATTAATCCTAATCCTCCTAAATTAGTTTGCATTTGATAACTCCCCATCCTAATATCCCATTTACCTTAGGATAAAGCTCACACTTATTAGCCTGGTATTCAAGATCCTCTTCAGTGTAACCTCAACTTACATTTTAGCTCTTATTTTAAGTTAGGGCCCTAATTTCTGATTGAACCAAAGAGTTCTACTTACATCCACTCACACAATTTCATACACCCTTCAGGCTCTCTCTTCTCTCCACACCCATTTCTATCCACATCTGAAATTCCAGTGTTACTACTACCTCAGATGGAGTGTCTTTTTCTTTCATTCCTTTTTTTTTTTTTTTTTTTTTTTAAATTGTTACCTCCTGTCCTGGCAGAAGAGCAGTAAGGGCTAGGCAATGGGTGTTAAGTGATTTGCCCAGGATCACACAGGTAGGAAGTGTCTAAGGCCAGATTTGAACCTAGGACCTTCCACCTCTGAGCCTGGCTCTCTATCCACTGAGCCACCTGGCTGCCTTGGCATTCACTTTTAAAGGAATACCAAAGAGCTGTCACAGGATCAAAGATTACATGGGAGAGAGGGGCAGGGATAGGGTGGGAGGTGTAAGAAGAATGCAAAGGCTGGATGAGACAGGTTATGAAAGGCTCTAAATACAAAACAGAAGATTTTCTATTTGATCCTAGAGTGACAGGGAGCATGTGGAGTTTACTGAGTAGGCTGTGTGTGATATGGTCAACTCTGTGTTTTAGGAAGATCATCAGTTTAACAGGTGAGTGGAGTGGCAGACCAAGTAGTACATTATTCTAGTGGTCCAGGTGTGAGGTGATGAGGATCAATATTGGTGTGATGGTGGTATCAGACAAGAGAAGAGGGTATATTCAAAAGATGTCATGGGGGCAGCTGGGTAGCTCAGTGGAGTGAGAGCCAGGCCTAGAGACGGGAGGGTCCTAGGTTCAAATCTGACCTCAGACACTTCCCAGCTGTGTGACCCTGGGCAAGTCACGTGACCCCCATTGCCCACCCTTACCAATCTTTCACCTATGAGACAATACACCGAAGTATAAGGGTTTAAAAAAAAAAAAAAGATGTCATGAAGGCAAAATTGACAGGCAAGCCTTGGCAACAGACTGGATATAGGAAAGGGGCAGGGGGGCGATAGGATGAAAGAGTGAGTGGTTGAGGATGACACATAGGTTTTCTAGAGTGGAAGCCTGGGAAGATGGTGGTGTCCTCAACAGTTGTATGGAAATTAAAAAGAGAGGGTTTGGGAGGAAACATAACAGAGTTTGGTTTTGAACCTGTTGCATTCAAAATGTCTATAGGATTGCCATTTTGAGACATCTAATAGACAGTTGGAGATTTGAGATTGGAAGTTGATGGAGAGGTTAGAGCTAAATATATAATTTTGGGGTAGCTGGGTGGCTCAGTGGTTTCAGAGCCCATCCCAGAGATAGGAGATCCTGGGTTCAATTCTGTCCCAAGACACTTTCTAGTTGTGTGATCCTGAGCAAGTCACTTAACCCTCCTTGCCTACCCTTTACCACTCTTCTGTCTCAGAAAAAATACACAGTATTGATTTTAAGATGGAAGGTAAGGGTTTATTAAGAAAAAATAAAGATTTAAATAAATTTAAAAAGTAAAAAAGATGTAATTTTGAGAATCATTAAAATAGAGAAGATATTTGAATTGGTGGGAGCCGAAGAGATCACAAAGTGGAGATCACATGGGGAGAAGATAAAAGGAGTCAAGAATGGGCTCATGGTTAACTGGCATCAATTGGATAGAGACCCAGTAAAGAAGACTGAAGAGTGGTCAAGAAGGAGGAGAACCAGGAAAGAGCAATATCAAAAACTTAGAGAGAACAGAGTAACAAGGAGAAGAGGATGACTGAAAATATCAAAGGCTACAGATGAGACAAGAAAGATTAAGTTTGAGAAAAGGCTATTAGAGTTGCCATTTTAGAGATCCTTACCTAGAGATCTTTGGTGAAAACAGCTTCTGTTGAATGATGAGAGTGAAAGGAAGTGGAGAGAGGCACCTAATATACATGGTAGTCTTAAGATTAGCCACCAAAGGGAGAGGAGATGGATGGATGGGACAAGTGGGTCTTTTCTTGTTTTTGTTTTTTGAGGATGGAAGGGATATGCAGTAGAAAGGGGAAAATATGAAGCCAGGTGAGAGAGTGGGAATGATAGAAAAGATAATCTTTTGGAGAAGATATATCATGTGTATATTAGAGAGGTTTGCCTGGGCATAGAGCCCAGATATTTGCATTTATAATGGAAATGTTTGTTTTTCTAAAAATTTCTAGTGCTTATTTTTCTTTATTATCAATTCCACTCCCTGTTCTGCACCCTCAAGCTTTAATATATGCTTTGGTTGTCTTATTAATACTTAAGTATCCAGGTGACACAATTAAGGGTAAATTACCATAATGTGTCCCCCTATTAGATATGCAGCTAAGTGGTATAGTAGCTAGAGTTCAGATATGACTGTAGACCCTTACCAGCTCTGTGACCCTGGGCAAGTCATATAACCCTGTTTGCTTAAGCCTCTCTATTTGAAAAATGATCTGGAGAAGGAAATGGCAAACTACTCTAGCATTTTTGCCAAGAAAACCCCAAATGGGGCCATAAAGAGTCAGACATGACCGAAATGACTTAACAACAACAAATCCCTATTAAATAGGGATTGTAGAAATAGTATTATCTTGATATTATGGCAAAAGGCAGAGATAAGGAAGTGGAAAGATCCCAGAGCTCTAAGCTAAAAGAAAGAAAATAACAGTTATTTGGGAAAGAAGAAAGAGTATTCCACCTTACTTCCATTGTACCTTGACTGCCACAAGAAGGCCCTTTCAAGCTTGCCATACATAGCTTAAAAAAAAATGAAGTTCAGTATATAGCATAACAACATACAAAACAAAAACATATTCATTGCAGGTAAACAGACAAAAGCTGAGAGAAAAAAAATGGAAACACAGGGCACCTTTATCTCTCCCCAGAATCTGAAGCTGAGAGGGAGAGGACTGAAAACTGAGCTGTGTAAGTGCAAAACATTCACCCTATTTCACCCTCGTTAGCTGGGTCGTCTGCACCCTCCCTCGAAAACCCAAATATATACAACTAATTTTATTTTCTACTAAGGCAATTGTTGATTAATGAATCATCCTTCCTGTAATTTTTTTTATAGCCTTAGTTTGGCTAGATTCCCTGGCATTCCTGTTGAGGTATGTAATGGAAATTTTGACCTTACACTCTTTGCTTTTTGTAACATCACAAAACACTGATATAACAGAGCTGCAAAAAGTAGCTTGGGGAACGAAGCAATGCACGGAAAAGCTCAGTGTGGAAAGGAACAAAGACACACTAAATCATCTGGAAAGTAAATATTTAGCTCCATGACATGACCTTGCATTCATCGTCTATAGCAACTCATTTGTTACAACTTGGGACGTCAGAGTTTTTCAAAAGCAGTTGTAAACTGGCCATAAAAAGTCACTTTCAAATTTAACTTGGCACATATACCATTTCTTAGACCCCATAACTGGTTCCAAAATGGTGACTTAGGGTGAGGCAGATAGAAGAAAGGTGTTGTACGATGATTTTCCTTTTAGTTATATCCGAGTTGAAATAAGCCTGGCAAACACCACTATGATCACATCGAAGAGTCTAGGGAAAACGTAAAAGGTTATATATGGTCAACTCTGGCAATTATGAGTCTTCCCTCAAACACTTTTGATCACTATTTTGCAGCATTCTGCAAAACACAGAGCTTTTAGGTTTTAGACTAATTTTATAGTAGGATACAGAAAACGAGTTATAGATAATTTCTTCTTCCTGGTGATGATAATGTTCCCACTCTGATAACAAAGGAATCATTTCTTCAAGATATGTAATCCATACTCTAGGGATAGGTGATATCCAGCCAGACCCTGACTCAAATTTTCTTTCCCTGCGGTGTAATGTTCCTACAAAGAACACCAAATACTTTGGCATTTATCCGACTAGGTTCTAATTGTAATTTTCTCCAAACTGCCACAGCCTTTAGATATAGGTGTTGTTCATTTCTGCAGTAGAGATCTGTACCTGATGCTCTAAGAAGGAAATGTGGATTCTGCATACCCAGCTTGGCTCAGATCGGGGCTTGGTTGTCAGAACCTATATGTAAGTGAATGCTCTAGTTGAACTCCATCTACCTATTTACCATTAAATGGAATTGTGGTTGTTTGTCCTTCATTTTTGAAGAGGATTAGTAATATCACAGAATGATGTCTTGACTTGCAAATGAAGTGGATTTAAGTGAGGCAGAGTTGCACAAAGTCATTGGCCTCACTCTCTCTTCCACAGTCACTGAAATCCAGTGGCAAGACACACAAGTCAAGGAGCCTGGCAATGGCTTGGGATGTAGCGGATGACCTTGGCTTTTTTGATGTCTAACCAAGCTTTAAGCACTCCAGAGCTCCCGACTTCATGATCTTTGGAACACATTGTTCTCATCCTTCCCTTCTGCCTGGGGAAGTCTTCACATCTTTGGGGTAGACACGCACCCCCCCCCCCCAACTCACTAACTGATAAACTCAATCAGGTTTATTAGCCTGTCTGCCAAGATGGTTTACCAGAGTATGGTCACAGTGCACACTCCAGCTTCTTGGAGCCACAGGTGAGAGCTGGGTGGCAGGTGGACACCAAAGAAAGAAAGCAGCCCTGAAAGGGACCTGACAAGTCTCACACCAGGGGATACTAGTCTTCCTTGAACATCCACACACCAGTCTATGGAATAAATATGTAGTGTAGGAACAAGATAGCACAGATACAGAGAAGACTACACTAATTTCTGCTGCCTTCCTCAAGCTTTAGGAGAAATGTGCACAGATGTTTCTTGCTATAATCTAAGTTGCTTCCCTAGCCACTGTGTCACGTCTTCTCTCTTCCTTATTAAAATACCAATGTTATTAACTGGAACCATATATAGAAGCCTCTGGGGGGAAGAGTGCTTTACTATATCATTTATGAGTCTACTGAGAAGCAGACTTTATTAGAATATTAGTAAGAAAAAAATGCAGAAAGAAACCTAAAGTGGGGTGGCTAAATTTGAAAATCATGGAATATGTTTTGGAAATGTTGGGAAAAGAAAGCCAATAAATAATAGCTTCTTTGTTCCATGATGATATCAGACTGTTAATTATTCACTGAAAGACTGGATCTTAAAGTCTTATCTCTATATGAAAGTTGACAGGTGTTGTGGAAGGGGCGGGAACAAGGAAGCAATATTCCATTCATTTTGCCTCCAGTTCCACCTGCAGGTCTGTAAAATACAGGTGGCGGTATTATAGAAGCTGTTAACTATAAAAAGGACTATTGAAAAATAACTAACAGCTCTTTAATATCTTGTTTGAAGGTAACTGCAATGGTTTTGAGTAAAGATTTATGCTGGGATGCATCAAAATATCTCAAGGCATTGTGTAAATTCTTCTGAGTACTACTTGTTTCCAGTTTCAAACAAATTGTGTCATTTAAATTCCTATCAACAATTAAGCTTATTTTTTATTTTCTGTGACCTTCTGATTCAAAGCTGGAGTTATGCTTTCGAGCTTTCTGTTGTCACCATAGCTAGCACCTCCTAGAGTGGCTCTTTGTGTATATAAAACAAGAAAAAATTTTAAGTAGTTGATCTGGTGTTGGAGATCATCTTAATGACTGAACTGAATTGATTAAATTAGATGAAAGAGGGGAACTAACTCCTCTTTGTAGAAACTGGTCATTAATAATAAATAAAAAGAAGCATTTGTTACTACTCTATCTAGGTAACTATGTTAGTATTTGAGGAAACAAAGAGAAAAATGCAATATTCCCTGCCCTCAAAGAGTTTATTGTCTGTAGGGGAAAGATGTTAAACATATAAGTAAATGCAAAGCAATTTAGGAGCAGTATTAATAGCTGTGGACATAAGGAAAGGTCTCCTGTAGGATGCGGCTAAGACATAAATGGGACAATGATGCCAAGCATAGCAATCTGGGACTTTATTTTTATTATTATTTTTTGGAGTGATCTCAGTTTTATTCAGAAGATGAAGTGCATGCAGATGATTATCAATCAATCAATTTTGTCTTGCTGTAATCTGGGACTTTATAAAGACATGACTACTAACAAAAGACTATGGTGCTTGTAAGAATGCTAAAGGAAAATTTAATTACCCTTAGACTGTGTCAAGGGAACACAACAGCAAAATCTATGGAGGAGAACCAAGGCTGATTGGTGGGACTGAAAGGGAGTTGTTGGAAAGGTTCTCAGATGAGTCTGTACTAGTAGTTTGGAAAGACAGTGAGACTTCTGGAAGGAATCCAGAAGCTGGGTAAAGGATAGTTTGTGAATGACTGGCAAGGTACTCTATGTTTTAGGAGTTACTACAGCAAAATAATTTTACAGGAAGAGAATGGTTAAGTGGGTTTTTAGTTTATAGATGAGATGCTCATTTTACCCCCTCTGAAAATTGTACATAGCTCATCTTCTAATGCAGTAGAGTGACTGTTGGACTTGGAATCTGAAAGGTCTGGGTTTGAATTTTGCCTCTTATACTTAATAGTCAAGGAACCAGTTCCCTTTTCTGTAAAATGAAGATACCAATACCTCTAGGAACTACATCATGGAAATGTGGTGAGGATAAAATGGATGAAATGTATGTAAAGTGCTTTGTAACTATCATGGGAAGCAAAATGGCATAGTGGATACAGTCCACAGGAAGACTCATCTTCATGAATTCAAATGCAATCTGAGCAAGTCACTTCACTCCATATGCCTTTGTTTCCTTATCTGTAAAGTGACCTAGAGAAGGAAATGGCAAATCACTCATATCTCTGTCAAGAAAACCCCAAATAGGTCATGAAGAACTGGACATGTCAAATCTGGCCTGAGACACTTCCTAGCTGTGTGACCCTGGGCAAGTCACAACCCCCATTGCCTATAAAATTAAAAAAAAAAAGAACTGTACATGACTGAAACAAGTGAACAACAACAATTGTAACCTTTAAAGCACTACATAAATATCAGTTATTATTATTACTTAAGTGCTGTACTTGTAAGATTAAGGCAAGCAAAAAATATAAAGGTTATTTAAAATGAACTTCAAAATAATAATTTGGTATTTATGGAGAGAGAACACAAAATAAAGGGTAGAAACAAAGAAAAAAGTACCAGGTGGTGATTCCTTTATGTATTATGGCTAAAGGTGTGGTATATGTTGGCCATTCAAGTATATAGCTTACTCATTAACTTTTGGCATTGAAAATAAATGTATCAAATCAAAATAAACGTATTGTTGTCTAGGGTGACAAGAAAAATAAAATTGTAAAGTTGAATCTCAAGCATCTCATTCTTCAAGAATGCCTGGAGATACACACACCCACAACTGAGACACTCCAAAGAAGATTATTTATGAATTGAAAACTCAGTGCAGTCTTTCATAATCAAGTCAAACAATGACAGCAGTAGCTATATTGTCTATTTTCAACTTCATTGATCTCTCTTATAGGAAGAATGCTACAAAAATGCTTTTATCTAGAAATAATTAGATGTGGTGATCTATATGTAGTCTGTTTATTTTAGCTTCAATTTCTTATCCCATTATCCTTTTTAAATTTAGTAAATGCTAACAAGAAACATTTGATTGACTAATATAATGTGATCTCCTTTTTCAAATTCTTAGGACCACAGCATTTATTTTCTTATGCTTTTAGTACATACAAAGACCAAAGAGAAAGAACATACAATGTTTTTGTATACAATCTTATTATTAAAGTTTTCTGAGACTAAATGGTACATAGGAAAAGACAGAGGTAGAAGTAGAGGGAACCTCAGAATTCATCTCATTTATGGGTTCTTAACTTTGAATCTATTGGCTTGTTTTAAAATAATATTAATAACTATATTTCAAAATTTAGTTTCCTTAATAATCCTTAGCATTTTATTTTAAGTATTAAAAAAATTATTCTGAGAAGGAGTTCATAGGCTTCACCAGACTGCCAAAGGGGTTAACGACACAAAAAAGGTTGAGAACTTTTGATTTAGTCCAACCCATTCATTTTACAGATGATATTTCAATCCCAGGGACATATAATTACTTGCAAACCATACAGCTAGTTAACAGGGCCATGATTCCATTTTCTGATGGCAAAGATAATGAAGAGATAAATAAAAGAGACAAAAAGAAAGCATAAGGGTTAATCAACCTCAAAACAATCCAAAATTAGTTTTGCTTTATCATTATAGGATTTTTTTGAAGGTGAATAAACTAGAACCACTAATTTCCTCATTAATATTCACAGAATCACAAAATCTAAGAGTTAGGCAAGCAATAAAAAGTCATCTAGTTCAATTTATATCTGCATAGAAGAATCTTTCTGTGACACACTCAAATAGTCATCCAGAATTTATTTGATTTCTAGGGAAGAATTTAGGGGCAGCTGGGTGGCTCAATGGACTGAGAGCCAGGCCTAGAGATGAGAGGTCCTGGGTTCAAATCTGGCCTCAGACACTTCCTAGTTGTGTGACCCTGGGCAAGTCATTTAACCCCCATTGTCTAGCCCTTACCACTCTTCTGCCTTGGAAACAATACACAGTGTTAATTCTAAGACAGAAGATAAGGGTTTTAAAAAAATTTAGGGAAGAATTTATCATTTCCCAAGATAGGCTACTGAACACATTCGGCTAGTTCTAATTGTTAGGAAGTTGTTCTTTATTGCTTCTTTTCAATTTCTACCAATTGCTCTGAAATACTATCCTCTGGGACCAAACAGAACAAGCCTAATCTCTCTATATGGCAGTGGACAGAATTCTGGGTCTGGAGTCAGGAAGACTCATCTTCCTAACTTCAAATCTGGCTCCTGACATTTACTTTACTGGGTGACCCTGGGCAAGTCACTTACTCCTGTTTGCCTTTGTTTTCTCATTTGTCAAATGAGATAGAGAAGGAAATGGCAAGACACTCCAGTATTTTTGCCAAGAAAACCCCAAATGGGATCATGAAGAGTTAGACATGACTGAATGATAACAATAGCCTGTAGAGAAAATATTTCAAGGGAAACAACATTGCGTTTAAAGCATTACTGATTTTAGATAATTCCTCAGGCCCTCCAACATTTGTTTTAGTTATGTGAGAATATTCTCATTTATGTAAATTCTTGAAGTTGTGGATAAAGCAATCTGTGCCCATCAGCATATGTATGAAGATTTAAAGAAGGAGAAGACAGTTCAATCTTTGGCTTAAAATATTTTAAATAATGACAAAGATATTTTTGTTATATTGTCAGTATAGAGTCATCATTAGGTATGATGCTTGGTAATTGTTATTTTTAAGTATTAAAATTTTGCTTCTGATAGTAATAATAAATGTGAATCAGAAATAAAATTTTCTTATCCTTTGCTGTTATATTACTTCAATAAAGAGATTAAAAACTCATTTTAAAAAATGCCTATGGCTATATCCCCTGGGGTGGAACCAATGGCTATATTTTGCATATCATTATAACTCTGAATAATAGAAATCTGAAATAATGTGACCACCTCAGGGATTATAATGAATCTCTTGAATTATTAGTACAATAATGAATTTTATAATTGGTACCTAGCTGTACTCTCTTAATATCCTCCAACTATCTTGGCTTTAAACTCTGTATTAGTCATTTTTTTCCTGTCCTATCCAGTCCAAATATCATTCTTATTGGCAGGGAAAATGGGAGCAAAAAAAAAAAAAAGGATTTGAATGGTTCTCTTATCATAACCTCATGTACTCTGCATTAGTCTTGTCTTTGGTTTTCCTTTTTCCCCCCAAGATAGCTTTAAAAAACAAGCTCAACAACTCTTTGTTGCTTAGTTTCCCTTGGCTTCAGCTCATTCTGAACTTTAGTAATGCTGACCATTTTTATAGGAGTATGTCAAGCGTTTGTATTAATCCAATCACTGGTTCTTACTTGCTATCTTCAGTATAAAACTTTCAAAAAAACCTAAGCAGGTCAAATGAGTTTTTGGTCATATCGGTCTCTTTAGACAACTCCCTTCTTCTTAGAACTGCTGGTTTTTTGGTCTTCAGAATTTTGAGGTCTTGAGGTCTTTCTCTCCCTTCTGGCCTGACTTCCCTTATAGAATTTTACAGTTTATGGAATCCTACCTATTCTTTTGTACACCACTGAAGATCTGGTCTGCAGAAATCTAGGGTGTGTGTCAGACTCTACCATGTTCTCTGATCACAAACTCTAAGATGGAATTACGATGGAATGGTCAATCCTTTTTTCCTTCTTGGTGAGAAAGAGGTCCAAAAGAACAATTTCTCATTCTCCTTGTTTACTTCTTCTCTTGAGGATGAACTAATATGTATGGTTGAATCTAGAGCCATAAAATAATGTGCTATGTTATTAATCCCTTGTTTTATTCATTAGCTCTTCTACTTGGTTTAAATTTTGTATTACATCAACCTCTTCCCTTCAGATACCCCCAAACTCATCACTTGAAATCTCATTATTATGGTGATTGATGAAGCATTGATACTCTCAGCACCCTTAGTTATCTCTACCTCCTCAGCACCCTTAGTTATCTCTACCCTCTGAATAGGGAGAGGGTAGAACAATTTACACCCTCCCAAACTTTCCTTTATAAGGAACTCAGAATTTTTCTGCTACCTTCATTTCCTATCAGTTGCTCTATTTGGTTTCGACTCTGAGAATATCATGCCCCAGCCTGCTGGGTACTCTCTGGCACCTGCCTGCCCTCTTCAATTTCCTTTCATATATTGTCTCTTTCCATTGGACTGTAACCTCCTTGAAGGCAGGGACTGTCTTTTTCTTATTAGTATCTCCTGAGCTTAACACAGTGCCTGGCACCTATCAGATGCTTAACAAATATCTACTGACTATTATTAACACTTAAGTAAGGAGTCCTAGGCATAAAGGTAAATGATCCAGAAGACAACATGAAATACATATTAATGCTTGTTTTTGTATAATGTCAACTAAAACTGGGAAGGAGTAAAATGCTAAAGGTTTATTTCTGCATCTTGTCTAAATACAGAATTAGAACATTTGTCTACAAGACCTGAAAATTCTAATAGTTTACTTTGTAAATCATTATTGCCACAACTTGATAAGAATAAAAATAATTTGGAAAGAAATATACTTGCCTCAATTAATTTTTTAAAGTATCAAATCAAAGGAATTACTCTTCTGCCTTAGAATTAATTATTGCTAAAGAAAAAAGCTTTCATTTCAGGGATGAAATAATGTTTTTCCCCGTTAAGGGAACAACACTCATTGCCAAAATAGTGAGATTAGGGTTCAAGCAGAATGTCATAGACCTAAGGGTTCTGAGATATTATATTGCAAAAAAAAAGGGAAAATTTTATATTTGTATACTACATAAGGACTTGAGAATGTAAATTGTCCATGGTTGGCTACTTACTGGAAATGTTTAGATCATAAAGGAATCCTTCAACCCCCTCTTCCCTAAAGCAAACTGCATGCTAAAGTTCTTTATCAACATTCTTCTAAGAAAGTCTATTTTGGATTCTGAGGACTTATCTCCAATAAATCTTGAGCTCACTGCTATACCTAAATAGTAGACGTTTTCTGTCAAAACCTAAAAAAATATGTGTCTGCTCAAGTTTTTACTGATAAGAATTTTTTTTAAAGTGACTAATAACCATCATTTCATGTGGCATTTCAGTGCTACAATATTGGTGTCCTTCAGTTTTCAGACAACATTCAGAAAGTCTGAACTATGCACACTAAACAGTTACTACTTCTACCTTTGGCCATACAAAAGATGTTTTCCTAGAGGTAGGGTGAAAAAGCTTAAGCATCATTTCCATTTCAATCTGTGCACACTGCAATATGCTAGCATGATGGCAGCCACATGTAAACAAACACAGGCCAAACAATCTCCTGATTGCTCTTCTGAATCTATGTTCGGCCAAACAACAGAGCAGTGTATTTGCACGTGCTTGTTTTCTGGCTATAGCTCTTCAAGAGTTGCAGTGGATGCTTGGAGGAGCAGGAGTGGGGAGGGTAGCAGTGGGATTTTACAAAAATACAAATGAACACAAAGCAGAGCAGTATGTTATCATTTAGAAAGTATTCATCTGCATAACTTCCATCTTACATCTAAATGCTGTATTTCAATAGTCAATTGTGGAAATGTACTTGTTTTTTCTTAGTGTGATAATGGATTATTAATTTAAACAAAATAAAATGTGGTAGAGTGAATAAGAGCAAGCTGAGGTCCTTGAACCATATATCCATACTGTATGTCTGGCTGTGGTTTCAAAGAAATCTGGATTAAATAACATGATTCATATGTGAAAAGGCTGGCTATAAACAGAATTTAGGACCACTCACTAATAAAATAGCCAGCTTTTGCTCTGCATATTAAGGAAAAATGAAATTATTTCCTCTGAGATCGGCATTTTGAGTGTTTTGCCTTTAAGACTTTAAAATAAAACTTGTGGAAATAAGACTTGAGTTTCAGGAGGTAGGGAAGTAGTTCTTCATAATATCCTCCAACTCCCAGGCAGTTTCATTAAAATATGATCTGTTAAAAAAAAAGTACTTTTTGAAACCAATAAAAATAGGATCTGCTAAATGAGATCACTCAAGTTTTCCCATCTTTGGAAGAACCATTAAAAAAAATCTCCTTAATATTTGCTTTCCCAGTTATTGGATAAGAGTTAATAGTCAAGAGGCGTAGAGGCAATGAATGGGTTTTGTGGGCCAATTAAATACGGAGACTAAGTTAAGGAGTTGGGGCACTGCAGAAAATGTTTACTGTGAAGGCTTTACAATGTCATGAACATTAGTCCTGCCCTTCAATAAGACAACAGTGAACTCCATGAGCCATAATGTACAATGGGGACGTGGGAATGAGGAGTTGGAAGCTCTCCACAGCTGCCGCCACCACATCCATGGGTTTCTCATTGGCTGTTGCTTGTGGGGTGGGGCAGAGAGGAAGAATTCTTTGGGGGCAAGTTCAGACAGTGAATAGTTCAAGGATACTATAGCCTGCTTGGAAACAGCCTGATGTGAAAAGACACACACACACACACACACACACACACACACACACACACACACACACACACACACACACGACTGTAGCTATTAAAAGGTGGAATTGATTCCCATCAGCTTGCCAAAGCAAGGCACGTTCCCTACATAGAAGATATAGCACATTTGATCTTCCCCAATTATGGTGTGAATAAGGATTTTATTGTTCATTGCTTGAGAAGAGATGATCTGATTTTCCAAAGCTGTAAGCTGAAAAGTATTATGCATTAAACTCTTGTAGTAAAAATAAATCAGTTACTGAGCATTATAGTTGACACTCCCCCCCCCCAACTTTTTCTGTATTGCCCTAATTGGCTTTATTTTGTGGGGTATAAAAATGGTATAGTTTTATATAAAACATCATTATGAAGATAAGAGTTGATTTACAAAAGGAATAGAAACTATAATTGCAATTAGAGATTGAGAAAGTCTATAACCTATAAATTTTCATCTAATGATTCTGATGAAATGTAAATTTTTTTGTCACAGGCTTTTAGTAGTGATAGAATTTTTTTTTAAACTGCAATTTTTGCTGTTAACCTTTTGCTAAGAAAAGTTATCATGTATGTGATAAAGGTTTCATAAGAATTAAAGAAAGTATCCTTAAAAAAATTTCTAGAGAGATTGAGGACACGAGTTAATTCAGAAGAAAAGAGCTATTATTTTGCCTATTCGACCAGGAATTCTAATGTCATGTTATTTGCTTTTTACCTGGAGTCCCTATACTGTGTCCCCCATTTCCTTCTATTTCTAAGATATCAATGAACCAGGCAAACATGGTTGGTGGGCCAGTGTAGGCAGGAAAAATATAGCAATGGAAATATGCATTGATTGAAGGATTATACCTTAACATTTTATTCTTTCTTGGGCAATCTTGGTTGTAAGTTTGTATTACTTTAAATTCCTTGTTTGACTATACTTCATAAGATTTATGAAATAGAACTACTTATTGAGCATTGTAACAAGGAAACCAGAAGAACAGCAATCTTGTTTTAAAGAATGTATTATGTGACTGAAAACATGTCATCAAGTCTACATACCAAACTATTTTATTAGTAAAGAAGGCTCATGGAAGATAATAAGAATAAGAAGAAATACTGTCTCTCTTTTTAAAAAATGAAGCCTGGTTGGATACTTGAATTTTTATTTCATAAATGCTTTAAATGCATTTAAAGAGGAAGCTAATGGAAAAAAAAAATCTGGCATTCTTTGTATTAGACCTCCTTATTAGACCTTCCCTTCATGTAGCTACAGCCCTTGAGAGAATATAGCTTCAGGTAAAAACTTGATCTTTATTTAAATGGCCAACACAAAACATAGATTTTATATAGTGGAAAGTATGTTAGATAAGACATGAAAGGACCTTGATTCCAGTTCTTTCCTTTCCTCTATAGTTAGTTTTACAACTTTGGATAAGTCATTTAAAATTTTTGAGCCTTGGTTTCCTGTTGTTGGAGGTTGGAGGGGGAGGACGAGAGAATCAACTTTCAGGTGCTGGTCTGAAATTTCACTATACCTGGGATTCTTTCAAATGATGGATCAGCCTACAAAAGCTCTAATGGTCATTTCTAACTCAAAAATTTGAAGTCTCTCTTTCCCTCCAAAGTAGAATGACAACCAATTACACACACACACACACACACACACACACACACACACACACACACACACACACTCATTTTAAAAGGAGTGGAGAGGGATGTAGGGGATTATGGGAATTTCCACCAGTGCTAGGGTAAGAAAAACTATCAGAATTTTCAAGTCTTAAAGACAGATGTTTTAATTCTGTATTCAGAAATGTATGGAGAAACAAATCTGTAGCATTTTACTCCTTCCCTGTTTTAGTCAACATAAAACAAAGAGAATTTCTAGAGAATAAGTGAAAAGAGCTACATGCTTCTCCATTGGGAAATAAGGTATGTTATTCATTGCAGTAGGCCTATCTATAAGACCTGAAAATTCTGATAGTTTACTTTGTAAATTATTATCGCCACAACTTGATGATAAGAATAATTTGGAAGGAAAACAGCCTCCTACATTTAGTGTCTTAATTTTTTTGTTTTAAAATGTTGATTTCAGAAAAATCACCTTGTGAAAGGACCTCAGAAACCATCTAGTGTAATACAACCCTGAAAAAAAATCCTCATTAGAATATACTAGACCAGTAATGGGCAAACTACGGCCTGCGGGCCAGATGAGGCCCCCTGAAATGTTCTATCTGACATTATTCCTGATCTGACGAATACAATGAATAGGATACAATACAATGAAACTTCCAAAGAGTTGCCTTAGAAACAGACTGACAGATGAGCATTTCCTTTCCTTTGGCCCCTCTTTAAAAAGTTTGCCCATCACTGGGCTAGACAAAAGGTAAAGGTCATCTAGCCTTTGCCTGAAAACCTGCAAGGAGAGGAAAGCAACTACTTCTCCAGGCAGCCCAGTTGCCCAGTTTTGGACAGCTCTAGCTCTAGTTGTTATTAAGTTTTTCTTAACAATACCTAACTGAAATCCTTTCAACTTTAAATCCTTCCTCCTTGTTTTACCCTATAAGGCCAAACAAGACAAAGCCTAATTCCCTTTCTGTGTTCAATCCCTTCAAACCCTTAAAGACAACTATCATATTGCCCTGAGTCTTCTATAAGTTAAATATCCCCTTTATTCTAATTCTACTTCTCTTATACTTACTTACACATTGACCCGTTTGGCAGTCTTGTAAAGCTTTTGGAGCTGTTTTCAGAATTATGTTTTTAAATGAACAAAAGAAAATATGCTAGAATGCTTAAAAGAACCATGAATTACAAATTAGGTGACCTTCATTCTAGGCCTTGTTCTGCCACTAAAAAAATTATGTGACCTTGGACAAATCTTTTATCTTTTCCAAACTCCCATTTTTTTCCGCATGGAAAATGAGGAATTAAATATCAATAATGTTTCTTCCAATTCTAAAATACTATAATTATATAACTTATGCCAATTTTTGTCTTGAGAAATAAAATTAGATGGTGATTATTTAAAAATAAAAACCCTTTCTCTCCTTCCTGTTCCTCATCACTTATGCCAGTCTAACCAATTAATTTCAAAATTTAATGAGCCCCCATTATGTGGAAGGCACTGTGGTAGCAACACTAAGGGTCCTTTTACAAGGAATAAGAAGACTGTTTGAGACTTGTCGTAAGACATTCAGAATGTAAATATGGCTCTTGGAATATGAGTTCTAGAAGCTGCCATTTTGTTAACTGCATATAGTACCTAAAAGGTTTGTGCTATAAAAATACTTTAGTTTATTACAACTGTGAGAAATGTTTTATTGTGCTTATCCACTTAAATCAGAGGCTGTCCCCTCTTTACAGGGAATGGTCATGTTTTCAATCTGAGTTTGAAGGACAATTTTAGTCACTGGAAGCTTTCTCCTAACCAAAGACATGCAAGAAATAATAGGCCTAGGACATAATGGCCCCAAGGAAGACTTTATGGACTTTCTCTTGTTCCTGAAATTTATGTTGCTCTCAATTTAAAATAATATCATGTACTTAATTAGAGCTTTAAAATCTATTAACCACTTTTTATATTAATAACCTTGTACTGTTATCATTTTAGAAGAAAAATTACATCTGCATGATTTAAGAGTTATATAGGTTATGAGTACCAGGGATAGGACTGTAGCTTAGGGGTATGTGTGTGTGTGAACAACAAATCTTGACTTTTCCCAGGAAATCACTGCTTTGTTGTTTGCTCATTTTGGTCATGTCTGACTTTTTGTGGCCGTATTTGGGGTTTTCTTGGCAAAGGTACTACAGTGGTTGACCATTTCCTTCTCCAGGTTATTGACAGATGAGGAAACTGAGACAAACAGAATTAAGTGACTTGCCCAGGGTCATCCAGCTAGTAAGTGTATGAGGCCAGATTTGAACTCAGGAAGATGAGTTTTTCAGGCTGAGCACTCTAGCCACTGCACCTACTAGATGCCACTGCTCCTTCTCTAAAAATGGTCCATTTCCACAAGTATAAAAAATGGTCCTTAACTTTGATAAGCATTCTTCATAATTTATAAAGTAATGCTTTATTTTGAGATATTTTCATATTAATTGGAAGCTCTTTCAATCAAATAATAAGCATTTATTAAGGACCCATATGTCCCACTGTGCCAGGTGACGGGGATATAAAAAAAATACAATTTATTAATAGGGATAAAAGTCTTGCATTGACCCTTCAGGGGGTTACATGTGTGCATGGGGAGCAGTTCAGCTAGTATGTTTTCACAACAAATTAAAACTATGTCACAAGTCAGAATTACAAAATGGACCACAGGTCCCAAAATGGAGCCTAAGAAACACCAAAGGATTGCAAATTACGGATACCATTCTTGTCTACTATGTGAAATAATATATGCCTCTATAAGTAAATGCCGAGTATATATGAGGGAAATGGAAGTAACTTGGGGAGGAGGATTCCCCATAGCTGGGAGGATAGGAAAGGAATGTCTGTAGAGGAATCTGCGCTTTGGAAAAGAGCTGACATTTGAAGCAAGCACTAGGAGGCACAAGCGATGAGGGGATGCATTCCGTGAATGAGGAGCAGCCAGCCTGTGCAAAGACATTGGTTGGAAGATGGAATGACATGTTATGGGGCAGCAAGTTATGCTAGCCAGATAAAGATAATCATTTAAAAATATATTTTAAATTATGCAGAAGAAAATTACTATTTACTTTTGTCTTCTATATGGATGGGAAAAGAGAAATGCTTTGCTGATTTTTCAATTCCTGCACAACTTCTTTTAAATTTTAGAATGAATCAATCATTCCAGAGGAAGAAAATGGAAGAAACTATTGGAATCTTAGTAATAATATCTCTCATCACCTAAAAGTCATTTATTTCAATCCATGGTGCTCCATCACCAGTCTCCTGAGTGAAAACCTTTTATTCAATTCACTTACTTTCCCCTTCTTCCAATCTATCTACTTATTAGTATCAGCCTTATATTATCATAAAATAGTACAAAACAGTAACAGCAAAACTGAAGATACTTTAATATGAATAAGAGGTAGTTTTAGAATTGGGGACTCAAAGCTGGCCTGTGGGTCAGGAAGACCTGGGGTCAAGACTGACACATTATAGTTATACAACTCTGGACAAGGCATTTAGGCCTTTTATTGCCTCTGAAGAAATCTCTTAAAGACTTTAAAGTCTTGGATAGTCACTCAGAGGGCTGAGCACCTCCCCCTCACCCCCATTCAATACTCAGAGGGAAATGCATCAGGAAAGACAAATTTTTCCTGAATAAAAACTCATGACAAATGGTGTTTGTGATTTTGCATTTGAAAAATATGTGAATGGATGGAGAGACAACACAGCACAATGGTCCAGGCAAACAGGTAATGGGGCTCTTCTTTTCATTCTGCATATAAACTGTCATGTGATTTTGGGCAAGTCTTCTCCGTCCTGAGTTTATTCACAGGAAAGGAAAAAATAAACAGGATTCTGCCTAAAACCTTTTCTTTAAGAGGATTAAACGGCTGCTCAGGTGGCAATGTCTTTATAGGCATTTTATAATGTTTAATGTTCTTTTGAAGAAAAAGACCTCATAAACTCATCTATCATTTCATTATTTCCCTCTCCTGGCTCTCTTTCTCTTACCACCTTGTGGACAAAGCTTGTGGAACTACATCAGGATAAAGAAGCCTGCAAACTAACATTAAAGAAAAATTTAAATTTAATTAAAATTAAGAAAAAATGTTATAAGGGAAGCTTCATTGCATTCTGCTGAGATTTAAACTCCAAAGACCTGGCTCTCAATACTTCTATTACAGCTATGTGTTGTCTTTCTATTCCTAATACTAAACATTGTAGCCATCAAGGGACTAGGTTTCTGAGAAGTAGGTATCTAAAGGGGTTCTTTGACTTTGAAGCCTGAAAGAATATTGAGGCATCTATTTTAAAAGACTTAAAACATTTGGTGGAAAGAATAGTTCTTAGTCAACCTTGTTTGCGTATAATAATGAAGAATACAAAGATTTTCATTTTGGAATGCCTGGACCCCTTTAAAACTAGCCTTTAAACAGACAGAAGACATGCAGATCTTTGTTAAACTAGATTGCTGAGAACAAAAAGAAAATTACAACAGTCCTCTAAGTTGTCTTATGTCCAGAACAATCTTTCATATATCCCATAACTATTCTCTCATCCAACTACACACACAGAGATAGAGCAGATCAATCTCCTGACCCAGATTAATCCTAAGTAATAAAACTGGATTAGTCTTAAAATTAAAGAGATTTTGTGGGAAAATGTGTGTTAATTAGTAACACTAAAACTATGGGCTAAGTAAACATCAAGACAGATACTCCATAGTAATAAATCCGGATACACTCTATAAAACATGCCTTAGATGCATTTATTATACACTCAACTAGAACATCCAGACATGAGTATTAAAGACAAGGATTTAATGCTTCTCCATAGAGCTTGTGATATGATGGAAAGATTATGGATTGAAAGTAAGGAGACTAACCTACATACTTCTACTCTTGGACCTCTTACTAATGGACAAGAAATTTTCTGTCTAGGCTATATCTCTAAAATTAAAATTTTTTTTGATGTTGCAAAACCAAAGTGCTACTTTATTAAATGATTTATTTTACACAATATGAACATTAATATAATTACAATTGTAAAACAATTTTTATAACAAGGATGGACTGATTTTCAGAATCTCCAAATCAAGGCCCAACTGTACATTTACACAGAATTGTCTTTGCATGAAGCCCAAAAGGGAACAGCATAAAAATGAATTTCTTTAGCCCCTTTATTTTTGCTGATCAACAGTTTGTTAGAAAAGCAGCTGCAGGTTTGTTACCTAAGGTCTGAGATAGTAGAAGAGTCAATAGGTGTCATGAGTTCACCTCTAAACAACTTTATACCTGAACATAATTTTAACAATTAACAAGATGATCTCTCAGGTTCTTTCCAGCTTTAACATTTAATCTGAATGGTAGCATATGCTTCCTATTCAAATGACACCAGTGAACTAAAATGTGTGGAGAAGCTTACTAAGTATGTGGTAGGAAAATGAAGAGGAAACAAGGAGATAAAAGAGAGGAAAAACAGAAAGATAAACAGAGAGACAAAGATAGGGCCAAGGAAATAGATAGAAGAATAGAGATAAGGAGGAGAAGCCAGGTCTCTCCTTGTTGCCCTGCTATTCAGGGAGATTGACGATTGCTTTTATTGACCAATGGTCATCTATTGGTAAGAATAGCACCATTTCTCCAGGTAGATGAAGGTCTCTTGTCTGTTTTCTTCCAAAGCATCAGTACATTGTCTTTTAGACTTGGAATGGAGTCCCTTCCCCCTTCTCTGTTTTTTCATGTTTGATACATTATTTGATCATAGATAAGATAAACAGATTTTACTAGGAGAAAGGGTATAGAAAAGGAGAACATAAAAATGCCTTGGGTCCATGAAACTAAACTAAGACATGCAGAGTTGAAGCATTCCAAGTTTTTTAAAAAAAAGTTTTCAATGGTGAGACCAGACCTGTAATTTTCTGCAGTACACCATGACATCATGGTTTATATGGGGCCAACTCAATAAATCAAACCTTACCTAATTAGAGATTCTCCTGCAAATCTGCATTATTAGAGCAAATAATTAAAACAGCCCAGGCTGTAATATAAGCCAGATCTGTTTACAAAAATGTTCTTTTTCCCCCTCCAAACTCTTTTAGCCTCACTCCTGCTTACAGATCTTTCACATTTAGTAAATTATAGACTCGGAGCTTTTCTTTTAGTCTGACTTCACTTTCAAGGAATTCTTCAATTAACTTTACGTTGCTTTAAGCTGTTCATCCAACGAGAAAACAATCTGTGGTTTCTGACTTCTTTGCGTGCCAATGGCTGCCATCCATGTTTGACTTTCAGACTTACTGTCTTTTCTGAGCCAGGGTCTGTTTGCATAAAACCAGCTAGTTGTCATAGCATTGTGACAAGCCTTATAGGAAAACAAGGAACAATACTTTGTGGTGGGTCACTGGGTAGAAATAATTAACTACTACCAGGTTGACTTGTCACTTTGTGGGGAAGAGCATCACAATATTATCTGGAAGGAAAGTGGGAACCATACGAAAGAGTAAGTAAATTTCTGGAGCCCTGTAGATGTTGCAACTAGCTGGTATTTTATTCTTATCTGCAATCCTTATATTTCTAAATGGCATCTTTGACTCCTAGATAGCCAAGTGGTACAGTGGATGGTGTTAGACTGGACTAGGAGTTAGGAAGATCTGAGTTAAAATCCAGCCTTACTAGTTATAAGACTAGTAAGACACTTAGCTAGTTTTATGGCACTGGCCAAGTCATTTAAACATGGCTTGCCTCACTTTTTTCACCCACAAAATGAGAATCATAACACTCACTTCACATGGTTATTACGAAGACCAAATAAGATGACATAAAGTGCTTTGAACAACTTAAAGTTCTATGTAAATGCTACATATTATTTTTCTTCTCTATAGGCAAAGTTCTCCCTTTCCATCCTTCTACCTCCTTTAATTCTGAAACATTTAAAGTCCTCAGAAGAACAGTTAATTCATTTAGAATCAATGGAAGCCCAGGAAATCAGAACTTCTGTAGTTTCTGCCTGCAATAAGTAGTTATCCAGGTAGCAAGTGTGAAACCTTAAGCCAGATACATTATAAAGGGCACCAACTGAGGAAGTATGATTTCTGGTCAGAAGCTGTCATTTTCTCATGATGATGAAGGCTTCCCAGCTCTTTGCTTTTTTCCTTCTACAATATTTCTTCTAGAAAATTTCCAAGAGATGTGAATAATTGGATGGAGGAAACACACCATGGAACAAGGTCTATGGTAACAAATGGTACTCAGCATTTAGGTCTACTAAATTCAGCACGACTGAAGTGGGAAAGATGGAAATGCACACAGATTGCTGAATTCCTTGTTAGGAATTACTGTTATATCCTTCTCTTAAAGGCAGGGATTTCTTTACCTTCTGTATTATGGACCCCTTTGGCAGACTAGTGAAGCCTACAGACTCCTTCTTGGGGAAAATGTTTTTAAAGACTGAAGAAAATGCTCATTTCAGTTAAAATAAATTTTAAAAAAGTAACACAAATAACCGTGTAATTTCCCTGCTCCCACCATCTATGTTCATGGAAACTCCCTGTGAATCTGAAGACCCCAGATTCAGAACCCCATTAGAAAGCAAAGGTAATAGTCAATAGGGTAAGAAATGCAGGTGGTCATTAATCTGATTATTGCTGTCTCATGCAAGAAAGTGGTGCAGTTTCACTTCAGATGGTATTTAATGGCTCACGTAATTTTTCATTGCTGTTCAAGTCATTTGCTCATGCCCAATTCTTTGGGTGATGTGGACTATAGCGTGCCAATGTTGTCCATGGGTTTTTCCTGGCAAGGATATTGGAGAGGTTTGCCATTTTCTTTGCCAGTGGATTAAGGCAGACTGGGTTAAGTGACTTGCCCAGGGTGTCTGAGGCCAGATTTCAACTCAGGTCTTGCTAATTCCAGGCCAGGCACTCTATCTACCTAGGTGTTTTGATCTACATGTGCAATCAGTAATAGGGAAAATGAAGTATTTCCCAAAATTCCAAAATCCCAAAATTGAATGCTCCTGTTCAGAAAATAAAGATTATACTAAACATGCATTCAGGACGAGTGAAACTGGAAGGAGAGCAAGTAAGGAAATGCTGCAGAACCAACAATAGACATCAGTACAACGGGCCAAAGCTTGCATTTTTGAGTGTTATATTGTGAAGTGGCCTACTGATACTACAAGTCAATTCAGTTAACCCTGAGCCTCTTGAAAGATTCTTTTGCTCCAGTATCATTTCTGAGGTTCTCATTCCTCTATGAGAAAGACCTTAAATGTCAGAAATCATTAACTAGATGTGTAGCCAATATAGCTACTTTCCTAGAAAGGACAGAAAGAAAATTATCATTATTTGCCAGTGGAATCATAGGATAATAAATTCAGAACTTGAAAGGATCTTAGAGGTCATCAGGTCCAATCAGGGGCATGTTTGCAAATGTTTACCAATTTTCTCTCCAAAATAAAAAAGAAGAGTGTGATCTTTTTAAAAAGTTTGATCTGCATTATTAACATTTTGACCATTACTGTCTTAAGTGTAGACAATCAATAAAACAATAAGTAAAGCACTGATTGTAGCATTTGCTGATTTCTGAGTTTTTAATCCTCACACGTTAAATTTAACAATTGGTTCAGGAGGGTAAGATCTAGCTCCAGCACAAACCTGGGCCCCAACTCCTCATTTACAGATGAGAAAACTGAGTGCAAAGAGTTGGCAAGTGTTTGGAACAGGATTCAATTTCCACTTCTTCTTTACTCCAAGTCCAGTACTGTATCCATTATGCCATGCTGACTTTCAGCAGGGGGATGGATAAAAAATTGCATCTTTTCTTCTATAGCAAATTGTTTTTCTTATTCCCTTACTTTAAGGTTCTCAATTCCTACCTGAATAAATCCTGTCCTTGGCAGCTTTTGCATTGCACCTTGAGGATAAAATTAAGAGGTGATGGTGAGCAAGGAAGGGATCCCCCCTTGCAAAATTTTGCCCCAAGAGTATCAAGTTTTAAATTTCTGTTACTGCTCTGAATATTTGGAAGGTGCACTAAATATTATTATTCATGGAAAGACACAAATCACTAAAAATTCAAACAAACACAAAACCTGGGAAATAATCCAGTAGCTTGCTAAAAGCACCACTTTAAATCCCAAGGGCCAATCCTGCTCTAAAAAGATTACTTAAAGCAAATCTTTCTTCCAATTGTAGGGCTACTACTTAAGAAGTGTTCTCCTTATTACTTCTTTATTCTCCCAGGAACTGATTTTTTTTTTCTGGATTAGGGAAAATATCCAGCAATTTTCTCTCTAATGAGGCTTCTAAAATTCCTGTTCTGAGACTTGAAATTTCCTAATGATCCCTGGGAGCTACTATCTTGTTCTTAGAGTAAATGATGTTGAAGATATCTGACTTCAAAGACCAGAAATAAACTAAGGGAATTATATTTGAGGAAACAAATACAAATACGAATTCTTGCTTTTTACCAATCCCATAGGGTACAGAATATAAAGAGAGCCCTAGATTATTGTACCCCCAATTCTGTGTCTTTATTTTAAAAACAATTTTGTAATTTCCTCAAATCACTTCCTTGACTTCCAAACAGAACATTTTTTGGAATGTGGAAATGGCATTAAGCAAAACAGTAATATTTACCGGGTGTGCCAGTGTCTCATTGTGCAATTATAGTGTACCCAAAAGAGGGAGAGACATTTCATCAGCTGCCCTCCAAAGTCCATTGGTCACTGACTTGAAAAAAATGTTAATGTTATTTTTCTTTATATTACTATGGTCATGTATACTATTCCCCTGGCTTGACTTATTTTTTTTGTCTGCATTAGTTCATACAATTCTTCCCAAGTTTCTTTGAATTCCTATTTGTAGTTTCTCATGGCATAATACTATTCCATTATATATACACACACACACACACACACACACACACACACACACACACACACACACAGGCTTTGGCCTTGGTAACAGTCACAGCCCAAATAATTAGAAATTGAGGCAGTATTGAGCACTCTAGCATTGAATAGTTCACTACTTTTACAAACTCTCAAGTCCATAAAAAATTGCTATGACTATGCCTTGAAGGAGGTTGAAATTTCTGACAATTGATGGATGGACCTATGGACATTGGGCCAGGTAGATTTATTAGAGGAATTTTTCTATTGGCAGCGCCACAGTTGTCTTGTGTAACATTTCTGATGTTTTGTGACTATGAGGGAATGTTTTAAGTCTCACTGTAAAACCTATAAAGATTTTGCTAGTGAACTCTTGCCTGTAAATTTGTCTTCTGGTACAAAACAAAGCTTCTTAGAAAAGTGTCCTGATCTGGCTATAGGAAAAAAAAGAGATAGAGCTCTGGGCCTGGAATCAGGAAGACTCCTTTGAATTCAAATCTGGCCTCAGACACTAGGTGTGTGAATATGGACAGGTAACTTAACCCTATTTGCCTCAGTTTCCTTATATGTAAATTAAATATGAGCTGGAGAAGGAAATGACAAAAACAATCTAGTATCTTTGCCAAGAAAACCTCAAATGGGGTCACAAAGAATCAGATAACAACAAGAATGATAAATGATAGAAAGAGACAATTGGGGATTGAAAATGAAATGCATAACTAATTAACAAATTAAAATTAAATTCTTCATAATTAAAAAAATTTACTATGCAAGGGACTTGAATATGGTTGGCAAATTTTTGGTTATGACAAGGTTTCTCAGGAAGTAAATAAAATTGCAGGACCACTTCTGAGTATGATTATGATGGAATCACATTACTTACAAAAGTACAAATATTGTACAAACATTTCAAGGTATTTTAAAAGAAAATGTGACCTGTAACTTTAAATAGAGCTCTTCACATAAACAGTGTAGACCTCAGAGATTTCTTCCCATCAATTCCAAGCATTTAGAAAATGAGATTGAAATGAATCATGCAGCTAGATGACAGGATGATGAAAAATCGCATTATTATGAAATTTGGTGATAACAGATTGAAATAAAAATGTAGTGTGGTATAATATGAATCATACATGCAAACATACATATCTTGCTATAACTGTACATCTCTAAAGAGAAAAATCTTAGCTATAATATAGAAAGGTAGCCTAAGGTAGAAACTGACAAAAAAATTGTAGATTCAGGAAGCAGATGATATCATTACAGGATTCCAGAAGTTGGAAGGGATTTTAGAAGTCACTCAATCTAAGCTTCAATGAGGTCAATAACAATTTTGGATCTTGTAAAGAACTGAGAACCTGCCATGTCCTCTTTTGTACTGGAATTATTTGCAAATATTCCCTCTCCTCTTGTTAGAATGGAAGCTTATGAGGGTAGGGTGAATGTTTTCTCTTTTTGTGTGTATCTATCTTCCTACATACCCCACTCAGGATTCTGCATAGTATGTATTATAAATAAAGGTAGACTTGGGTCTAGATCTAGATCTCTTTGATTCTATTTCAACCTTTTCATGATATTATTGGCTTTTTATTCGAATAACATAATATGGAAGTGTCCTTAGAATTTTTAACCCTTAAGTATCTTATGTCCTAAACCATCATTCTTTATATTATGTGGTGCCTTGGACTGAGAAACTCTGAACTGGAAGGAATTTCAGAGTCCCATTCTTACCCAAATCGTGAATCTCATATACAACATGCTCTTGTCCATTGACAATGAACTTACCACTCCTTATTCCACTTCTGGATAGCTCAAATTGCTAAGAGGGCAGTACTGACCCAATTAATATGGCTGAAGGGAAATAACTGTATCAAAAAGCTCAACAAGTTCCACAGTCTGTAGTCCTGGCTTCTTTCCTGAAATGTTCTTATTAACTCATCTGGATGATAGATGAATTAGGATAATTCTATTTCTAGTATTTCATTCATTTTTCTTTATTTGTTTGCTATATATAAATCAACAATAAGAAAATTAAGGCCTTTCAAAATATTAAAATTACCCCCTTAGGAACCTTTCCCCCCCAAAAACCACATTCTCCCCACATGACACATAATTTAACCAGAGCTATAGATCCAAATGAACATTTCTATGGCTCTTTATTGAAAACTATATGGTATTTAAATGCCTTTCCCTAGAATTAAGTAACGCCCGAAGTCTCAAACTACTGAATTTTAAAAACCTATAAAACTCTTATTAAAGTTCTCTGTTATTGTGCACCAAAATATAGCCTAAATCTCTGGCAAAAACCAAAATGATCCTCAAGGTAATTGTGAACTTTCAACTGGATGATGACCTATTTCCAAGGCTTTCATTCTATGACAAATTTTTGCTTGCTATTTTTAGCCAGTGAATAAATCTCATGTTAGTACTGAGTAATATGGCCTAATGAATAATTAATAGTCAAGAGATCAGTCTATTCCTGAATGTGTGGCTGAAAGCAGGATTAAGAATAGGTTTCCTGCTTTTTCCATACTTGACAATATATAGTAACACTTTGTTTTTGTTGAGTTCTTTCAGTTGTGTCTGACTCTCAGTGACCCTATTCAGGGTTTTCTTGGCAGATACTGAAATGGTTTGCCATTTCCTTCTCTAGTTCATTTTACAGATGAGGGAACTGAGGCAAAGAAGGGTAAGTGACTTGCCCAGGATCATACAGCTAGTAAGTGTCTGAGGCCAGATATGAACTTGGGAAGATGAATCTTCCTGACTTCACAATCAATTCAGAAATCAAGAATCAAGGAGCCACAACCTTTTTAAAAAGACCTGGAAATCAAGACAACAAAAAATTGAGGGGTGAAAAGGAAGTTTCATAGTGGAGGGTCAAACTAGATTATGAAGATTCAATAGCTAAAGCCAGTGTATTTACCATGCTCATAGGAGGGCCCCTTAGGCCCTGACTCTGATTCTATTTACTTTTAACTTATACATATGTATTATAAATTGGGTTTCCAAGTCCACAGCATATTATAAGCAATAAATTAGGAGAAGGGAGAAAAACTGTTTTAAGCAGTGCAAGGAAAGAAGCAAGGCAAGAGACAAAAAAAAATCTACAAAAAAGAATTTTAAAAGAAACTAGTTTGGGACCATTTAATGTGGTGGCAAACTTTAAACAGGCATAAGGACTTTATACAAATAAAACAGACAAGAGGTTTAAGATATCCACAGTCTTTGTTGACTGGGATAGGCAGGGAGAAGAAAGAACTCATTTGTAGAACCTAAGAAAACATGTAACATTTAGGAAATTAATTTCAAACATCTAAACTAGGGGTAGAAGAGCATCATGACATATGCTGTAATATTTTTACAGTGAACTTGTGAGGGAGTCTTGCCTGACCTGCCTAACATATGTTGTGAGGAAGATTAGGTAGTAATTAATTAAGAATTAAGGTTCATCTAGCAGGCTGGAGCTGGAGAATTCCAAGATGGAATGAAGGAGCAGGAAGTAGATGCCTTGTGCCCTGAGAGACTCCATTAGGGGTTGACAAAAACTGTTGTTAGCCCCGGGAGATCTCAGAGTAAAGGACACCCTGCATCCTGATTTCCCTGAGATCCTGAGTGGTGGTGATTTCCAACAAGAGGACAAGACCAACAGAGAAGCACCAAGAAGAGGAGAAGTTTGGGATCTGGTGGACAGCATCTCAAGCACACTCTTTCTTCTTGGATATCGTGGACCACCTAGGCTTTTGGCATCCTGATCATCCTTGGATAACTGTGAGCCCCAAAGCCACCCTCAGCCCTTTAGCTGTGCTGATCAAATCTGGCTGGAACCAGATTTGATGCAGCCTTCTCTGTAACTCTTGCATTGCTCCTTTGGCCCTGTCTGTTTAGATCACTAAGATTAGAGTAGAATAAGTCCTCCCCTTGTCCTGTGGTTTTGTCATTAGGTTTTAAGTATAGAAATCCCTTTCCCAGCTTTCAGTTAAACATAATTAAACCTGTTAAACCCTTTTACCTTGCCTGCTTGTTTCTAGACTCTGGCCTAGGGGAAGCTGGGTGACAGTTAAGACCAACTGCCATTCCTGTGTTAATCCAGTAAACTCTGGTCTTTCCATCCTAGTCCAGTCTCTCCTACAACCCAGTGTGTGTACCCACAACTATTTAGATTTATTGTAACAACCCTGGTGCCCTCCATTACCTATTTCCACACATAACACATGGGGCTGAATGCTGACCATTGGAAGAATATGATGCATGGATCAAAATGTTGGTGCTTTTAAATTTGGAAAATTCAACTTTTTTTTTTAAGTGGGCAAATTAGGTTTCCTTCCTTCCTTCCTTCCTTCCTTCCTTCCTTCCTTCCTTCCTTCCTTCCTTCCTTCCTTCCTTCCTTCCTTCCTTTTTTCCTTCCTTCTT